>NW_019264682.1:167930-172644 GCF_002742605.1 Olea europaea var. sylvestris
GCCTTCGCAGAAGTCTTCCCTTCAAAAACTTGACTATGTTCGAGAAATGTTAGATGATGTTCATCAAGAAACGTTGATGGAATCTTGTTTTAGACAACTATATCGAATGAAGCGCATATCTTTTTCAGCACATCTAGTCCACCAACTTGTATTGAGAATGATTGTAACCAAAAAACAAAATGAGATCTAGTTTTCAATTGGAGGTAAGCCAACACGATTTTCATTATACGAGTTCTCATTAATAACGGGGTTGAGAGCTAGTGAGGAGCCTTCGTTGGAGCCCCATATTGTGACTAGTGATAGATTGGTGAAGAAATACTTTAAAAAGTGTAAGAAAGAAATAATGGTGTACAATTTGAAGGAAGCTATTGAAAGTCGCAAAGTGCGTATGGAAGATAAATACAAGATTGGGCTTGTATATATTTTGAAAACGGTACTACTGCCCAAAGAAAGCTACACATACATAAATTTAGAACACTTATCAATGGTTGATGACCTAGATGCTTTTAATAGTTATCCTTGGGGAAGAAAGGCGTTTGGCCGCACAATGGATGTATTCACGAGAGACTCGAAATCGTTGGTGAAGTCATACTTGATAAATAATGAGAAATATCCATATTTAATTTATGGATTTCCACTCGCCTTGTAGGTAATGTTTTTAATATTACAATTTATTATTCATTTTGTTTAGATTGTAATATTTTGTATCTTATGCAGATTTGGGCCTATGAAGCCATACCATTTATTGGACGGAGATATGGTGAGAATCTACAGGAGGCTGACCTCCCCAGAATATGTCGATGGAATTCTTCTGAAATGCCTAACTCCAAGGATATTGGTGCAAGTATGGATGAACCAAATGTAAGTAAATTTTAAATGTACATCAAAATATATAATGTACTTTATAACAACTAAGTGTGCCTCTCATTTTTTATATAGATTGTTGTTCATTGCACACTAAAGCCTACGCTGGAAGAGACTTCCAAAGCATATTGGACAAAGATTCATCGATTCGAGGATAAAGTAGAGGATCCAACAGTTGATATCTTTGTGGCTAAGGAAAATGTAGCAGATTCGTCCATTCATGTTGATTTTCCTTAGCAAACTTGCCAGTCTCCTAATGCCTCTACATCTTCTCGGCATCCATCTTCTTTTCATATGCCACCTACTTCTACAGATGCTTATACATTCCATCCAGGACCATCTACATCATATCCATCTAGAGATGAGTTCACTCAAGAATTGAGAATGCAATTACTATAGATGGTAGAGATTTTAGAGAGGAAAAATGAAGGGCGGATAGATGAGATACGATCTTACATAGACCAAAGGTTTGACTGTGTTACATCCTTGTGTAGACAAATTGATGAGAAGATATCATCTGTTGTAGAGTGGATTAAGAATTCTAATCCGTCAACAACACCTTACACATATCACTCTCCTCTTCGTAGTAGATTTATAAATACTGGAGAAGCATGTGATGTAAATGAGGATCCACTTGTACATGTAGAAGTTCAAAATGATGAAAATGAAGATGACAATGAGAAGAGAGAAGTGGAAGATTATGTGTTAGCAAATGAACCAGTTCTTGTAAAAGAAGCAACGTTGCCCGCAAATGGAAATGAACAAAAACAAGCAGATGATATGAATAACTGTCCAAATCCCATTGAAGTGGAAAATGAGCAAAGACAAGCAACAAATTTGCTGAATGATGATCAAACTCGTGTGGAAGCGAGAGATACCTGTGTACCGATGGATTCTATATCACATGGTGATGTAATGGAGTCCATCCCTATTGTGGTGGAAGATGAGTCTGATAAGTCAAGTCAGATTGGGCGCGGGATGAGAATCATGAAAAGGTCATTTGTTCTTGAATCTCCATTCACAAATCCGGAGAAGAGAAAGAAGCTTCACAATGTAAACGCATTTGACCCATTTCGAGAGCTAGATCCGGCTAAGACAGATGACTTACAGAACTGGTTGGTTAATGCACCTGACAGGTAACTATTCTTACATTAATTATTTTTGTGAAGTTGTAATATATGTTCTTATGTTATTTGTTTTATGCAGTGAACATGTGGAAATGATGTTGTTCACGAAGCCAAAAAGTTTCTTTCTTGAAATTCAAAAGCAATTTGGATGGCTCGATAGTGATATAAGTACTTTAGCATTCTATATTTTTCTCATGCTTCATTGCATTCTTAAACGGCTTTATACATCTGCAGCACATTGATATAGTGTTGTTGTTGATGAGGGCACGAATACATACATATCTTACTGTGTTTCCACAAGATCGTGCAATTTTGGATTGTGCTTTTACTAACATGTGCACCAAGAGGTTTGGAGATTTTGAGTTGCATAAGAAAGAAAAAAAGCCAGCATAAGACTTTAAATGGATGAAAAATATGACAAGATATATATATGGTAAAAATCCAGAATGGAACAAGCGATGGGATTCTTGTACATCGTTGTATATTCCCTGCAATGTGAAAATAAAGCACTGGATTGCACTTAAAGTGGACTTTGCTGAACGAACTATATATGTATATGACAGCATGAAGAGTTTGACACGTTTTGGAAAATTACAAAAAATCATGCGTCCAATTGTGAAGGTGATTCCTAGAATGATGAAGAAAAGTTTGTTATTCGGGGAAAACTACCCACATAAGCAGTTTCCATGGCGCCAACATACAGACATTCCACAATACAACAATGCGTGAATAATCTATCTTTAAAATTTTTTAGATTTTCACTTATTTTGAGAGTGCAAATATTTATTATGACAAGTATATATTCGCAGGAGAGATTGTGGGATATACGCTATCAAGTTCATAGAGCTTTTATCGGCCGGATTAGACGTGAAACTTATGTCCGATGCTATGATTGAAAGTTGGAGGAAGAAACTAGCTGCTGAAGTTTTTGCTATGCATTTCGATTCATAATTGTTTTTTGGTATATTTTGCACGTTTATGTTGTTAGAAGATTTTGAACTCTGATGCTATTTTTAGCTAGATGGTAGTTTTGAAATGATTTAGTTGGAAAACATGTGCACGGATGCTGATTTTTGTCTAGTAAGTTTTGGATGTTCATCAATCTTCATATGAAATTTATGGATGTTGATTTTGTCTACTCGGATTTGGATGCTGATCAATTAGATTTGTCTAGTGGTAGTTTTGAAATGATTTAGTTGGAAAACATGTGCACGGATGCTGATTTTTGTCTAGTAAGTTTTGGATGTTCATCAATCTTCATATGAAATTTATGGATGTTGATTTTGTCTACTCGGATTTGGATGCTGATCAATTAGATTTGTCTAGTTTCTTTGGATGTTGATTTTCTAGTCAGATTTGTGTAGACGATAATTATTTTTTGGATGTTGATCAGTCTTTTTTACAAATTATATTATTTTCATTATAGAATGTTTCATTCAAATATTGAAGCAGACATGGTTGAAAAGAAGATGCAATTTGTCATAACTTATCTATATGGTGTTGAAAAATAGACTATTATATGAAAAATGGCGGTTCTGCGTTTAAAACGATAGCATGCCGTTTGGGTCATATGACTAAAGTGTTCTCCTAAAGTGCACCAAAATGTGCTGTGGTTTGTGTACCCTAAATGGCAGTCATACTTGTAACAGGATCGCATGTATTGAATGATTACACGTGATTTTTTATATACCATATACCTTAAATGGCGCCCATATGAGTAAAACGCCAATATGTCATTTTAGGTCAAGGAATCTCGAATTCACTCCAAAACTAGTGAATTAATGTTGAAACATCTTAAAAACACTGTACGTTGAAAAATTGTAGTATAGGTTTAAACTTTATACCCTAAACCTTAAACCCTAAACTACAATCATACGTTTGAAACGTCCAGCTGCCATTTTGGATCCGGAGGTACCGGCTTCACTCCGAAACTAGCGCAACGATGTTTGAGACATGATACACATTTGGAACACGTTAAACGACTACACGTGCTATGATTTGCTTATCGCACTTGCCCTTTAGGTTGTTCTTCATTGTCAAGTGGAGTGTAGTGTAATCGGTGGGATTATAGAGAAACTCACTGTAATTCGGACAAATGCATCGATCGTAACGAGGAAATGTAATTCGAACCTTTGTCCTTCAATTTTCAAGTGCTTAAGAACTTCATTGCACCAAATGGACACAAAATGAGTACAAACATCCCCCATACGTTTGAAATGCCCAGCTGCCGTTTTGGGTCCGGAGGTACCGATTTCACTCTGAAACTAGCATAACGATGTTTGGGACATAATACACGTCTGTGACACGTTGAACGACTACACATGCTATGATTTGCATACCACACTTGCCCCTTAGGTTGTTCTTCATTGTCAAGTAGAGTGTAGTGTAGTCGGTGAAACTACAGAGAAATTCACTATAGTTCGGACAAATGCGTCGATCGTAATGGTAAAATGTAATTCGAACCTTCGTCCTTCAATTTTCAAGTGCTTACGGGCTTCATTGCACCAAATGGACACGAAATGAGTAGAAACGTCGCCCATACTTTTGAAATGCCCAGATGCTGTTTTGGGTCCGGAGATACCGGTTTCACTCCGAAACTAGCGCAACGATATTTGGGACATGATACACGTTCGGGACACGTTGAACGACTATGCGTGCTATGATTTGTATACCATACTTGCCCCTTAGGTTGTTCTTCATTGTCAAGTAGAGTGTAGTGTAGT
>NW_019264682.1:177145-187359 GCF_002742605.1 Olea europaea var. sylvestris
ATTTTGTCATTTTTTAGTGATTGTCATTATTTTTATTTTCTGTCACTTTTTAAAATTTGGATAACTTTTTTTAATTTATTTTTCTTTTTTGAATTATTGTCTTGTCATTTTAATGTTCAAATTTCATCATTTTTTTTAAATTTCTCACTTTTTTTAATTTTTGTCACTTTTTTTTAGTTTTGATAAATTTTTTTTTGTCACTTTTTTAGTATATGTCATTTTTCCGTCGCCTTCTTGAAAATTTTAGCATTTTTTTTAATAACAGACATTATTTTAATAAAAGTGACATTGTAAGTCATTTTTTAATAAAAAAGTGACACTAAACTTTTAAAAGTGGCATTGTTTCACTTTTTAATAAAAAAAACGACACTTAATTTTACATAATATTTTTTACTTCCAAAAATTTTTTCATATGATTTTTTAAAAGACTACTAATTTTTAGGGCATTTTTGTAAATTGACCAAGAAGAAATATGGGTGGTTGTAGACTGGGCTGGGGTGTTGAGCAATTGACGCAACATTTTGATTGTAGTGAAGGTTTTTAATTTTAGAAGCATCGAACTTTATATTTCTAACTTTTATTTTTATTTTTTATTTTTTTATATTCTTATCTAACATTTCATTTAGGGCCTGTTTGATACAACACATTTTCCATTTTTCACCCAAATATGTTGTTTGATTGCTAAAAATTTTCATGGAATTTGTTTTCCATATACCCATACGTGATGCCATTTTCCATGTTTTCAAGGAATTCAATTTCCTTTGATTTTGGTGGGAATATAGTTTTCCAACATTTTTTTCTGCAATGGCAACAAATTCTATCCACAATTGTAACAAATTATATTCCTTTAATTGATAATTTTCATAAAACAAAGCCAAACGAATATCGAAAGATCCAAAATTTCAACATTTTTCAGATGAGAAATTATACCAATCAAACACATTTAATTAACGATTTTCAGTAAAATAAGTTTTAGGCAATTCAATTTCCTGAAATTCGTTTCTTTCCACTCAAATTCCATTCTTGCATTCAAAAGCTCTAGATGACAGTTGTTGAGAGGCAACATTTGCATTAGTTGTTTTTCTTTATTTATTAAGTCTATGTTTGATCCACATTTTTTTAAAAGCTCATTTTTTTTCAAAATTTATCTTCAATCATACATTCTCCCATAAAATAATTTTACACGTAAACCAAATTTTTTTCCTTTTTTAACAATACATTTTCCAAAATATCACTATTTCTAAATATAATTTCTTATCAAAATGCGGCTTAAACAGGGGCTAAGAATATGATGGGTAAATATGTCCTTTTATACCCTTCTAACTCATTATTTGGATGAAAGGCGTAATTAGGAAAAAGAATAATGAAAGACTGATGATAAAAATTCGTCAAAAAAAAAATGATGATAAGTGCAACAACAAACAAAAGTTGAAAACCTTCAATGAAACAAACAAAAACTATATATGACCTTCTTAATTGAGGGTTTGTTTGATCCCCGTTCTATTGAGAATATGTTTTGTAATAATAATTTTTGGAAAACGTATGATTGAAAAAATAAGAAAAATAGGTTAGTCTAAACCCATAAAATTTGAAATTTGGCTTTCGCGTCTAACTACACTTTACGCATTTTAGAATACTGCTTAGCAACAAATTCTACCTGGAGGTAGGGGTGGAGCCAAGATTTTAGTTCAGTGCGGGCAAAATTTTTTCGACGTTCAACGTCGAGATTTTGGTAATGAATTTAATGATGATAAAAAAAGCTAATACTACAAGCAGTTCACATTTACATAGCAATACCAATATTATAAGCATTATAAGCAAAGGCAATATAAGCTAAGCAATTCACAGGACAATTCCATTCACATAACAACACCAAAACTACAAGCAATTCACAAGGCATCACATTCATCAATTCATAGATTCACAATTTCATTCACAAGCAATATATACTATTTCAAAATTCCAGTGACAGAGAGTAAGCAATTCACAGGCAGTGGCAATGCCACTTCTAGTTTGAGTAATTGAAGAGCTGCTAATTGCCTAATTCCATATGTTAAAAACAAAAAATAAAAAATCAAATCAAATCAAATCACACAAATTAAAAAAAAAAAAAGCTTCAGAATGAGTTAATGACAAGTTCAACCAATCAGGGTTTGTAGAATTTGGAAATTCGAGCTTTGCCTTCAGACGAATTAGACCTTCTTCTGTGGTGCTTGTGCTAGATGTCAATTACTACCGGAGGTTATGGAGACTCACAGATGGAGGTTACGGACCGAGTCACCGGATTGAGGTTACAAATCAGACATTCAGACGGAGGCTCTTACGGAGCAAGACCAGGAGGAGGAGGAGGTTCACTCATGACTGGTTGTCTGGTTGAGGCTGCTGGCGCCCGCGAGCGGAGTCACGATTCACGGTGACGGAGGTAGGAGAGTGAGCGATTGAAAGATGAAAACGGAATTGGAAATTTTGAATTAATTCAATAATTTGAATTGAATGGGAATGAGTTTTATTTTGTATTTGTAAATGGGTAATGGGTATTGGGCGATAATGTTGGGCTAGTGGGCTTTGCTGGGTTGTTGGTTGGAGCTGGAGGGAATTAGCACATGCAAGATAAAAAAATATATATAAAAATAAAAAAGTTAGGTCATGGGGTTGAGCCCAAAAGTTCAGTGAACTCCATTGGGCTCCGCCCCTGTATGGAGGGCTTGTTTTGCATTCCTCAAAAGCACGTGGGCTTGCATTTTGAAGCTAGGGGTTATTTTGGGTTTTCATTTTTCTCCTAAAAAAACTAATTGTTTTTGCTTAAAATTACTTTTTCTTGTTTGAACTTGCAAATAAATTTGGCTTTTACTAAATTTAACTGACTTTCGATAATTTTCTTCCAAAATGTTCCCAACTGCATCGAAAAGTGAAGGTGACTTTGAAGAAAATGTAATTTCCTTTTCTTTATTATCTTTTCTTCTCGTAGTATTACTTGATTCTGCTATCTCTGCATTTGCCTCTACTCTAATTTTTAATCTTCCTTTTTCGCATACTTTTTTAATGTGTGAATCCCACGAACCCAGATTATCCAATTTAAGTGACAAATGACAACCATAACCCTCACTAGGTAAGCATGTTGAGAGGCTATGACCTCTAAATACGTGCATGACCACAAAAATATTACATTATCGATAATTCGCTTAATTTATTGGACAGTTGGCCACACCCCCACTAACTTATTCGACAAATTTGACTCGATGGATGGCATGACTTAAGGGTTCAACAAGTCTTCGTTGTAGCCAATGTCTACTATGAATATGCATCAACGTTCATTCAAACTTTACCCAATTTTCTTTCCCAAGAGAACATAAATGTTGAAAGTCATTCCCATACTTCCATGTGTGTAGGTCTTTTATGTGTAATAGAGTAAAGTGTTCTAACAGGACCACGTCGGTTCTGATAGGTGCCCCGAATATAAGGGAAGTCACATCGGCCCCTGGATGAACATGGCAATGTGGCCCTGTTCATTTAGCACAATTCATATGTTATAACCCTGTGGTGCTGTGTAGGATTTCTCCATTCGTTACCAAGCAAATACTTGTAATAGAATTTAAACCATAACATTTATCAAGGTGCCTCCTCAATTGGTAGGAACTTATGACTTATTATATGACTTTTTCTCACATTTGGAGAAAGGGCAACACTGTAGTTAGAGACGGAGCTAGCATCCAACAAGTCAAGGTGGTTATCCTTGTTGGCTCCGCCCAAAAAAAAAAAAACCACAAAAAAGGGAGAAAAAAACACAAAAAAAGGGGAAAAAAAGAAAAAAAGGAGTCCGCTATGCGCTAAGCAAATGATTTGAACTAGTGATACATCTTGTATTGCTCAGAGTTTAGTTGAAACAATAAATTATTGTTATTTCTCATTGGTTGATAGGGTCATCACATTGTCTTTGATATTATCGGTGGCAACTGTAAATGTTGAAAATGCATTCTCTATTATGAATCTAATCAAGAGTCACTTATACAACAAAATGAAAGATGACTGATTGAATGACAATTCGATGGTGAAAATGGAGTGAAGGATTTTTTTTTTTTGAAAAAAAAAATTGAGAATGAGGTAATCTTGCAGCGCTTTCAAGGTGTGACACTCCAAAAAATACAATTGTCTGAACTTACAGTTATAGAACGAGGTTTTATCATGTATTTATTATTGTATTTTTTTTAATTAATTTGGGTTTTATTGGATTTTATTTTCATATGTATATGATTTTTATGTTTTACTGTATTTATATATTGATCGATTTTTTCAATATTATTTAATTAAAAATTAATAAACAATCTAGCTACTGTGGTCGTTGATGATCAACGATCGCTCTAATTCGCTCGAATTCTTGGATCCACCCTTTGGCTATGACGGTTTGGCTTGCAAACATAGGTTACATTGTGAAATAATGTAGTTTGATCCAATCAACACCTAGAGGGAGTGAATAGGCGTTTATGTGGAACTTTTTACCAAGTAATTAATAAAGCAAAAAGCCACAAATATTAATTTGTCCAGATCAATTCACATACTTTACTATCCTATGTTGAAATATCGGAAACAAGTAAATTGCAAGAATTGTAAAGAACACTATTATTTGACGACGGAGAAATCTCAATGTGGATAAAACTCCGAGCCCAAGCCAATACGAATTCACTACAAACAAAAATATAACTTATAATTCGTCAGACTCAACCCACACTAATTTTTCTGACCTCTTGATTGTAGTTTTTCTCAAAACTTTCCTGGAATGCGTGATCCTGCACCAACTCCTGGCTTATAGCCCTCCTGGATTGCGTGCTACACCAATTCTCGATTCTTGATTTTGTCTATTTCCTGTGGATTCAAGAGAACTCCTCGTTCTTTAATGATCGGAACCCCGATTTCCTTCCCTAATCTTTAAGACTCAATAAATGCACTGGAAGGATGTGTTATGGTGTTTGATGAAAGTGGATTTGATGTTTTTCTGTAATTGTGCTTAAAGAATGTAGGATCGAATGAATGAATCAAAGAGTAGTAAGTTTTCTCCAAGTTCAATCCTTAAGAAAGCATCTGAAAAGCGGCGCAATGCAATTTATATGAGATGTTTTTGGTCATATGGGTCGGGTCAAGATTTTGAAAAAAGAAAAATAGGATTTTCTAGGTAACACTGTTGCTCGAGCGAAAAGTGAGCAACGCTGTTTCGCTCGAGCGAGGCAAGGGCGAAAAGTAAGCGAGGGACTCTATTTTTTACGCTCGAGCGACCACTTGGCGAGCAGCTAGCGAAACTTTAACGACACATCTTGCCCTACTTTATAACTTGAACCCTAACATACTTTAACAAAATTACAACTTAGTAGTCCATCTTTTATACATGTACAAATTGACCCCTAACTTTTAAACATTGACAAATTGACCCCAAACTTTTGAACAATAACAATTTGACCCTTTTGGTCACAAAAATCTAATACATTGAAAAGACTTTTAAAACTGTCATTCCACAAGAATTAATTGGAGAAATTATAGGCTTATATGCATTTCTTATCTTCCTAGTCTTATTTCTCTTGTATTCCTCGTGAGTAAACTCATGCAAAACGTATTCATTTTAGCATATTCTTTTATAATTTCAAGTATCGTGCTTCCTTGGACGTAAGGTTTATATTGCTCGTTGTACAATTTCGTGTATCAATATACCAAAATAGGTGGTAATGCCAAGGTCTTCATTCTTATTAATTGAGTAAACCTAGAACATTCTTATCTTACTGAAATGAGTTTTACTAGAAAAAAAAAAAAAAAGGTGCCCACGCAATTGAATTTTGTCATGCGGCACTCAAGCTACATCATTCTTTGTCTATAATTTGCAATGTTTTGAAAATTGACTCAATCATCAATCCAATAAAGTTAAATAACCAAGAATCAAAGGATCGAATTGGGGTCAACTTGGAGTTAAAATAATAAATAAATAAATAGATTTATATACTATATTAAAAAATTCTATTGATTTAAATAGTATTTTTTAAAATTCATATTTAACATGGAGCAAATTAACATTTAGTTGAAATAAATGCCCAAAACATACTATATAGTCCATCAACAAACCATAAAATGAATATGCCAGCACAAGTTCCAGATTCAATTAATTCAGTCTGTGGCCTGCTATGGTCTTCTATCTCTATCTTCTCTCACGTGTACAAATATATGTTTTGTGTGTATCTATTTTAAATACTTGTATTATTTAAGATTGGTTTTGAATTTGGCTTTAGATGTTTCGACTGAAACCTCGTACAAGGGCTTTGCCAAAGAGATATTGGAGCTCTGGTGGATATTAGACGGTGAGAAATGACGGTAAAGCATTCTCTTCGGTAATATAAATTTTTGAACAAAAATATTAATTGTGAAACTCAGAGAAATTGTGATCGGTTAATCGATTTTGGGATGAATTGAACAATTTTCCGAGTTTTGTACCTTTTTGTTCACATTCAGTATTCATACTATGATCGGATCGGATTTCTGCCTGATTCCTAATTTTTAAGGTTTAACTTGCCAGTCCAATCCGAGTATGGGAACATTGATAATTTGAGAAAAATTGGTGCATTTAGTCTCAAACTTTTGCTGCAATTATATTATTGGTTCAAACCTTTCAAATGTAGTTGAAATGGCTCAATACCTTTTCAAATTTGGTGCAAATGGTATTTTTGGACGCCATCCATCCAAAAATGTCCGTTAGTTTTGTGGGTGCAATGCAATTTCCCTTATTTTGTATTTATTTCAAAGGATAGTTTCATCAAATGACTTTTTACATTCAAAAACTAAAAAGAAAACAATTTTTTTTTTAAAATAAATAAATATAAATAAAGTTCATTTTTTTTCCACCCTTTGCACCTCAACTCACTGATGAGTTATGTTACGCTCCGATCTTACACACCTCGGACTCGCAGCACCACATATTCCGACCTGAAAACAACCTTTCCGAAGTGTCTCCGAAGTGATATAGCGATTCCTACTACTGACCTGCCGAAGCATCTCGCCTCCGAGGTTGAGGTCAAGTGGACCTCGGTTAGAAGATCCGCCGCCAATTTGAGATTTGTGCCAAGATCCTTCCTGCACCTAAGGTTTAAATTGATTTGACGTCTCCATGAGGTTAGTTGATGTGACTTATCAATTTTATGTTAATTCAACTCAGAAGAAACAAACTGTTCGCCCACTCTACAAACGCGACTGATTGACGCCTATGAGCGGACGCTTTTATACCGTCAGATGTATACACGCGTCCCACATCCAACAGTTCATACCACCTATAAATACCCAAAGTTTGGCAAGAGGTAAAGGTAATGAAACTCTTACTACATAGCACTCCATAGCAAGTTTATATATTTTCTCCTCCCCCTTTATCATTGATTTGCATAGCCCCTGGGTACTGTTCCGATTACTTAAACCTGACTTGACCGTTGGAGTGCATATGGTTGTCACCACCCCCGCTGGTTCCGGCCGTGTGTGCGCCTGACTATTCACTGATTATGCACAGGGAGGAACACGTGGAGTAGCTTTCAGTTGGCCACGTGGAAGGACCAATTTTCGGGGTCAACAGATTAGCGTTGTCTGTGGGAAACACTCCCCATTTGAAGTTTTGCGTTCTCCATCGGAGAAGTTACCGGAAAACTAGCGACTAACCCTGAAAAGGGGGCATTCTTGAAAAAGAACAAAGTCGAGTTACATTCCAAGTTCTCACTACCCTTGAAAAAAGAGGTAGGATGAGCTACAGCCATGAAGACGACAACCCTATGAGAGAGGCCTCTGAAGAAGAGGTATTCCATAACAATGTTACTCATCAGAGACCACATCACCGGCGTCGCCGAGGTGGAAGAACAGCCATACTCACTGAAGGAATGGCTCAGATAGCTGCGGGTATGAGAGACATAGTAGCTCAGAATATGATGATGCAGGAACTCCTCATGCAAGCCCAGGGTCATTAGGGCTATCAAAGGCCCCAAGGATCTTATCTGGTGCAGGAAGCCCCTTTATCTCACTCTCGAGGCCACATGAGCCGGCACACAGAACGCCCCCTCGAAAGGGAGATGAACGCCGAAGCAACATCTTATGTGCAAGGGAGTTAGCCATCAGAACCACGCTTGGGGGACAATTTTCCTCAAGAACACGAGGACCAAAGGTCGGTAAGCATCTTCAACCGGATAGGGGAGGATCCTAGCAATAGGATCCGCCCAGCAAGAGGATCAGTTCGTCCGGATCACGAACAAGAACATGCTCCCCCTCCTCTTCCTAGAAATAGGAGAGAGAGGAGGAATCTAGTCGATTGGGGAAGTCAAGGAGAAGCACCTCCACCTCCCCAGGATATCCAAGATGATGAAGGGTCAAATGGGCCCTGTCGATCTTATGAGATTGACGATGATGATGATAACCTCCCTTTCTCAAGGGAGACCTGAAACTTCCCAATGCCAGCGAATTTCACGCCCACTAAGATCCCCAAGTATGAGGGAAAAGGGGATTCGGAGAAGCATCTCACCAAGTATATGACATAAATGAGCCTTAGGGGAGCCTCGCCTACTCTAAAATGCAGAGCTTTCCATTTAACACTAGGCGGAGCCGTCGAGGTATGGTACAGCAGGCTTCTTCCCCTAAGCATCAGAAGTTGGTCAGATTTGAAGAAAGCATTTTTGAACCAGTACCTCTCACGCAGGGAAGGAGAGGCACCAGTTCAACGCCTGCAAGACATGAGGCAGGCCCCTGGGGAGACGCTGAAAAGCTATCTCGCCAGGGTTACAGACGAAATTACTTACTGCAAATAGGTCGCTGACAGGGAAGCCCTTTCAGCCCTGAAAGGTGGGCTCAACATGAACACTTTGTTCTGGAGGGACGTGCGCAGCAAGAATCCCTCCACATATGACGAGTTGGTGGAAATAATGAGAGTGGAAATTGTTAGTGAAGAAATGATTGATCATCGCAACTGTGCCGCTCAGGGACTCCCTCCTCCTCAGAGGCAGGTAGGTCGAGGACCCGCAGCATACCTTGTTACTCAGCAATGGACCCAAGCAGGACATACCATAGCTACCACATCCGGACAGGCCCTTGCTTCCGCCACATTGAATGCAGTACCGGTGCTGGCATATGATAATGCCCCTGCTGAAGCGGGACCATCTAGAAGAACTGATAATGATAAGAAGAAGAAGAAGAGGTCAAACAGACCCTTGGCAGGAGCAAGGTTTTGTACATTCCATTAACTATATGGACATGACACTAGTGACTGTCTTGATGCCAATCGACGCCCTGATCGAAGCAAACCACACACTTCCAATAGAAACGAATACCCTCGCAGATCCACCTCCCCGAGGAGGGGAGGGAGATGTCACCAGGAACAATATCCTCGAAGAAGAGAATCGAGGAACCGAGGCCAATCCAGACAGGGAAACCAACCCCAATTTTCTGGAAGTAGGTCATCAGGGAAATCGATACTATCATTGGGGACCCCACGTCGGTGGCAACACCAGGAATGCCCAGAGAAATTACACAAGAGAATCAAAGGATCCCCCAATGATCACTTACATTGTTAACGAATCGAAATCAGCAAACAAGATAGCCCCAATCACCTTCTCCCAGGAAGACTCAGAGGGAGTTCACCACCCCCATTGTGATGTTTTTGTTGTAAGAGCCGTAGTAGCTAGAAACTGATTAAAACGCATGCTCATTGACAATGGTAGTTCCGTGAACATATTGTTCGGCTCCACTTTTGAAAAAATGCAAATTGAACATGGGTTGATCCCCATGACCGACCCACTATTCGAATTCACTGGGAACAGCATCATCCCACGAGGGCGGATCACACTACCTGTCGAAATGGGTTCGGTACCCCTAGTGGCCCAGCACTTCATGGAATTTCTGGTGGTAGATCACAGATCGGCTTATCATGGAGTATTGGGCAAACCCGCTCCGAAAGATCTTTGGGCTGTGACATCCATTCACTATTTGTGCATGTGCATGAAATTTCCAACCGAACATGGGATTGCTACGGTCCGAGGCGATTAGATGGGCTCCAGGGCATGCTACCTAAACTCGCTGCGAAAGTTCGAGCCCCGAACTATTAATGTAATCCTAGCTGAGGTTCCCGCTGAAATCGGTACGAACGTGGAAATGCTCGACGCCCCTGAACAAGGGCATACCTTTGAACAAGAGGGAGACGTCGACATGGAAGAGGCCCC
>NW_019264682.1:188708-207387 GCF_002742605.1 Olea europaea var. sylvestris
TCCGAGGCGATCAGATAGGCTCCAGGGCATGCTACCTAAACTCGCTGCGAAAGTTCGAGCCCCGAACTATTAATGTAATCCTAGCTGAGGTTCCCGCTGAAGTCGGTACGAACGTGGAAATGCTCGACGCCCCTGAACAAGGGCATACCTCTGAACAAGAGGGAGACGTCGACATAGAAGAGGCCCCTGAACAAAGACACCCTCTTGATGAGTTAGACCCCCGAATAATTGACTCTGAACCAAATGCGACCCCAATGGAAGAATTGGAGACTTTCCCCGTCAACCCGGAAGACCCCAGTCAGGTGTTGCGTATAGGGAAGTCGTTATCACCTGAAGCAAAAGCTAAGATGATACGCTTCCTGAAAGGGAACCTGGATGTCTTCGCATGGAAACATGAAGATATGGTGGAAATAGATCCTAGGATTAGTTGCCATCACCTTAACATCAACCCCTCCTATGCCCCCCATAGACAGAAGAGGCGTGCCCTAAACCCGGAGTGGTACGAGGCACTGAAAAAGGGAGTAAGCAAACTTAGCCGCAGTGGTTTCATAAGAGAGGCCATCTATCCGAGGTAGATATCCAACCCGGTTCTGGTAAAAAAGCCCAGCAGAAAGTGGAGGGTATGCGTGGACTTCACAAACCTAAATAAGGCGTGCCCCAAAGACAGCTTCCCACTTCCAAGAATAGATCAACTTGTGGACTCTACTGCTGGGCATGAACTACTGAGTTTCATGGATGCATACTCAGGGTATAACCAGATACCCATGTTCCGACCTCACGAGGAAGCTACATCATTCATTACGGGTAGGGACCTGTATTGCTACAAAGTCATGCCCTTCGGATTGAAAAATGTCGGAGCCACATACCAGAGGTTAGTTAACATGATATTTGCCGAACTCATTAGCAAAACCATGGAGGTCTACATAGATGACATGTTGGTCAAAAGCCTCCAGGCAACCGAACACGTGAGTCACATCGACCAAACCTTTCAGATACTTAGAAAGTATAATATGAAATTGAATCCCCTCAAGTGCACCTTTGGAGTGGCATCGGGTCAATTCTTGGGGTATATTGTAAATCAGAGAGGAATTGAGGTGAATCCGGTGAAAGTAACGGCCTTACTAGAAATGAGGTCACCTCAGAAATCGAAGCAGGTCCAAAGTCTCAACGGTCGGATAGCCGCACTCAGTCGCTTTATCTCCAGAGCCACAGATAAAAGCTTGCCTTTCTTCAATGTGCTGAAGTAAGGAAAGAAATTCCAATGGATTTCGGAGTGCGAAGAAGCCTTAAAGGCTCTGAAAAAGCACCTTGGGGAAGCGCCCCTCTTGTCGAAACCTCAACCGGATGAATCTCTACTACTGTATCTAGTGGTTTCGGACGTGGCAGTGAGCGCAATCCTAATCAGGGAAAAAATGAGCGCCAATTGCCAGTGTACTACATCAACAAAGCACTTCTCCCAACTGAAACACACTACCCAGACATGGAAAAATCGGCACTCGCCCTTATCACAGCCTCAAGAAAGCTGAGGCCATATTTCCAAGCCCACTCAATACAAGTTCTTACCAATTTCCCTTTAAAGCAGGTAATGCAGAAAACAGACGCATCAGGGCGCCTGCTAAAATGGGCAATACAGCTCAGCGAGTTGATCTAACGTTCCGACCTCGACATGCCGTCAAGGGCCAGGCCCTTGCTGATTTTATGGTTGAGTTTACCAAAGCCCCAGAAATAGAGGCGATAATGGAACCAGCCGAGCCCCCCACATGGAAACTATTTGTAGATGGGTCCTCAAGAGAGGCTGGCGCAGGGGCAGGGATCGTATTGGAGAGCCCGGAAGGCCACAAGTTAAATTGTGCAGTAAGGTTCGGCTTCAAAGCCTCAAACAACGCAGTCGAATATGAGGCCCTTCTGGCAGGTCTTAGACTCGCTAGGGAGATGCGGGTCAGGAAGCTCCTAGCGAGCAGTGACTCTCAGCTCATAGTAAATCAGGTCAATGGAAATTTCGCAGCCAAAGATGGTAACATGAAAGCGTACTTGAAGTTGGTTCTAGACATAATTCCTCATTTTGAAAGGTTCGAACTGACTCAAGTCCCCCGTCTAGAAAATGCACTTGCAAACGCCCTCTCAAAATTAGCCAGGAGCATGGACTCAGAGCTGCTAAGCATCGTCCCTATTGAGCACTTATCGAAGCCCTCCACCTTCGAAGGTGAAGAGGTACTGTGGATAGAAGGCACCCCATTATGGATGTAGCCCATCATCGCCTACCTGAAGGAGCAAACACTGCCTGCTTCCAGAGGTGAGGTGAGGAAATTAAGGAAAAGGGCTGTACACTTCGTCCTGTAAGAAGATACCCTTTACAAGAGAGGCTTCGCTTCGCCTCTTCTCGATGCGTAGGAGGCGAAGAGGCCACATACATACTCAGGGAAATTTATGAAGGAATCTGTGGAAACCACTCCGGAATGGCTCTAGCACACAAGGTTCTCCGTCAAGGCTACTTCTGGGCGACCCTAAAAATGGATGCTTGCCAATTTGTCCAAAAATGTTATAAGTGCTAGCGCTTCTCGAACATACAAAGACAACCTGCTCAGAGCCTCTCTGTAGTAACCAGCCCTTGGCCATTCGCCAAGTGGGGCATTGACTTCATTGGTCCACTCCCAAAAGGGAAAGGAAGTGCAACTTTCGCTATTGTCGCCATTGACTACTTCACTAAGTGGGTCGAGGCAGAACCCCTTGCCCAAATTACCGAGGCTAATACTACCAAGTTGGTTTAGAAAAACATCATTTGTAGATTCGGCATTCCCCACTCCTTAGTGTCTGATAACGGACGACAGTTCGACAATAGGAAGATACGAGACTTATGCGACGAATTGGGCATAAAGAAGGACTTCTCGACGCCTCATCACCCCCAGGCGAATGGGCAAGTTGAAGCAGTGAACAAGACTATCAAACACACCCTGAAAAGGAAACTGGATACCTCAAAAGGGGCCTGGGTTGACGAACTCCCCCACGTCCTCTGGCCTATCAAGATTTCTTGCCAGACTGCAATCGGTGAAATCCCATTTTCCATGACCTACGGAGCCGAGGCAATGAGTCCAGTTGAAGTTGGGGTCCCATCACATCGACGAATACATTTCAATGAGATCAGCAATGACGAGACGCGAATAAGCGAACTACACCTCCTTGAGGAAAAGAGAGATACCTCCCAAGTGATCTTGACAAAATATCATTGAAAGATGACCCGAGCTACTATTACAACTCCAATGTCAGAAACAGAACTCTCCGCTTGGGCGACCTCATCCTCAGAAGAGTTTTCCAATCTTCAAAACCAATCGGCTCAGGAGTGTTCGGCCCAAACTGGGAAGGCCCTTACCGCATCCGTTGGGAATCCCGACCTGGTACCTTCGAAATCAAAGATATGTCAGGAAAGGCGCTGCCTCATCAGTGGAATATTGAACACTTGAGGAAGTACTACCAATAATGAGACATTGTTCCGATCCGATTTCAATATGTTATAGTGAATAGATTGTCCTGATTTGATCTCAGTTGTAAAATTCCCTAAGTGATGGAATCGCCTTTGTAAAGGGTGATGTAATTTATCTTAGTAATGAATCTTCGATTTCGAGCCACATCAGTTAGTGAATAGTTTCCGCAGTACTTCAGAAGGTTCATTTAAGTGATTCAATCTTCAATTATTAGCTGATTAACATTAAGCAGCTCTTCATGTTTGCTTAAGTGGTCTGATCTCAAATTATTAACAAGTTGGCATTAAGAGTCACTTCATACTCGCTTAAGTGTTTAAACTTATATTAACTTGAGTGGTCCGGTCCGCAATTATTAACTGGTTATTGTCGCGAGGCAATTAGTCTGACGTTTGTCGTTCATACAAGTATAAACAGATAGAAAATACAAAGAAGCAGAAGCCCAAATACTTAACAAAAATTTTCATTTCATTTAATTAATTTAAGTACAGAGGGGCTGAAGCCATTACAAGAGGTAACCCTAATTTGCTGGAGGGACTTCTACATTGGCCGCCTCCTGGGCCTCCGGAGCCTCCTCGACAACCCTATCAGGCCAACCTCCAGTTGGTCCCCCAAACTCTGCCTCCAATGAAGAGATGTCCAGAGTGGGATGCACCTCCTTCAGTCGACCCAGTAAGCTTTGGGCACTCCATGAGGCCCAGAAGTTGGCAAAGTCGTCATACAGGGGATGGTCTTCGAAGTGGTCAATGAAGTTCTGGACTGCCACCTCCCCCACAGACTTCAACTCCTCCTTCAAAGAGGCAATCTCTTCTGACTGGGCCTCTGCCTTTTGCCTTAGCTCTACCTTTTCTTTGTTGGAGGCCTCTAAAGCATCGGTAGCGAGCTTGTGGTGCTCATTGGCGTGATCAAGTCGCCGAGTCACAGCAGCCACTTGGCATTCCACCTCATACAATTCCTTCTTCAGCCGTTCCACTTTTGCTTTCGCGGCAGTAAGTTGGGCCTCAGCATCTTTCTTCCCCTCCTCTGCCTGCGTGGCTTTGGCTTGAGCCGCCCGCACGGCATCCCTGTAATGCATCGCCTCCTCGAGGCGCTTGGCGAGGTCCTCCCTCTTAGAGTTCAGATCCTTCACCAAGCCCTCAAATTGGATGCTTGTGCTCAGGGCCCGAGCCACACAGGCGTTGTTCGCGGCCACCAAATCCTTAGCCGTGTAGGAGGCGGTGTGGTCCCTCCACTCCTCCGTCCAGTATTTATTGTGGACCACCGCCACCACAACTGTTTCGGGAGGAAGAGCCTCCAACACTTCCCTTACGGGCTCTTCAAGATTAGTGCCCAGAAAGTCGACCTCCTTAGAGGGACGGGACCTTTTTCTCTTCTGTTGCCCCGGTGCTTGGTCAATTGGCACTGCAGCGAGGGGTGTTGTGGCCGGGGTAGCGACGAACTCAGTTGGAGCGGGCTTTCTCTTTGGGAGGGCCACCCCCGTGGGAATTGTGGTCTGCCTCAGAGCTGGGGGTGGCTTCGCCACAGTTGGGTGTCTTGGAGGGGCGGCACTCTTCTTGCCCTTCCTTCGAAGGTCAGCCTCCAGGTCCTCTAGTACCTCCTCCTCCGTCGGGGGCTGGAGCCTTTTACTGGCCTCCACCAGCTCCTCCATTTGCTTTTTGTACGAGGAGGAGGAGGCCTTTAACGCCCGTGCCTCTGCCATCATCTTCTGGATGGTCTTGAAGTCGGGGCGCACTGGCAGTTTCTTATTAAAGTTGTCTGCAAAGAAGCAAATAAGGAATTAATACAAGTCTTGGGAGTTCGGAATAAAAAGTAAAGACTTCGGTCCAGTTACCTTGGGATGCCATTAAATCGTGAGTAATGAAATGGATGTTCTTTCGGATCAGCATGTGGTAGGACCTCTTCTTTTGAGGCAGCTGATAAATGACACAAATGATGTCAAAGTCCTCGGTTGACAACTCGCACCGAGGAAGAGCACCTACAAAGGAAATGTAACTGTTAGACACTATTCGAACCGAAGAGAAATATAAGGAAAAACTACTACTATACTCACTAAGCGTTGAATACTTCGTTGGAACCGTAAGAGGCGCCAGGGGGTCCCCCTCCATCGTGTCCCATCGCTCTGCGGCCCAGCAACATGAGCTCTTCCATTTTTTGATGGAGCTCGGTAGATCGACCATGAATGGAGTGTGGGAACCCCATGACGTAAGGTAAAACCATCCCCGGGTCTTATCCCCCCCCGGCAGTAACCTTAGGAATATAAAGGGTTTGGAAAACGAAAAGGGGCATCTCCACCCCTAATGACGCCTCTTTCCACAACATCCAGGAACCCACCATCTGGCTCCAGGAGTTTGGATTGAGCTGCGTCGGGGCTAGCCCATAGGACCTAAGCACCATCCTAAAGAATGGGTGAACGGGCAGCCTAAGTTCGGCCCTAAGGATCGCCTCACTAATGTCCACACAGCCCGGCCTAAGGTAGTAGGCTCTCTCTTTCGGCCCGGGAGGATCAATCTACATTATCAGGGATCCTATATTCTGTCCTAAGTCTCCCCAGGTCGGCCTCCCTTAATTTTGATGGGTAGTCCGACGCCCCCCAATGCACAGAGGTATCTGGTGGACTATCTGGTCGTTTCCATATATTTTCCCCCCATTATTGCCTCGGCTATTTCTGAGGAGGTCGCCACAATGGGCTCGTCCACCCTCACCATTTCTAAACCCCTTCCCGAACCAGAACTCCCCTTTGAGGCCATTCTTTCAAAATTTAAAAGCCTAAATAGGTACTGAAACTTATGGGTTTGGAGGTTTTCCTAGCCGGAAATGGTGTAAGGTCGCTGGAAGTCTAGTTTTCTCACCGGAATTGCTTACAAAACGTCGAAAATCGCCAATAACTCGAGAGCAGAATATAATGTTAGTTTCGCAAGGGTAGAAAGCCTGAGAAAACCTCAGAGTCCTGCTTTTATAGAAAAACAAATCCGATCTCCATCGTTGAATTCAAATGCGATCAATCTAAGTCGTTCATCGCATCTTCAATCTAGGCCGTTGAAATGAAACGCCGAATTTGATCTACGCCCAAGATGTCACTGTGACTTTCACGCTTGCTTGAAATGCGTCACCTTGGTTGCAACCAGTTTTCAATAATAATTAGTAGCCGCAGCAGCCTTTTAGGAGAATGGGCATGGCACCCAACCGTCACCTTGAAAACACGCAACAGTTGTCAAATCATTTGACGTTTGAATCGCCTCGGACGCTGCATTACCTCCCATGCTTTACAAAGTTTCAGCCATCTCCCAACGCGTCGGCCTTTTGGGTCAACGCACTGATGGCAGATGAGCTCCTCCTCCAACTTTACAAAGTTTGGACGCACCTGACGCGAAGGCCCCTTTGGGTCATCACCTCGGACGCTACATTACCTCCCATGCTTTACAAAGTTTCAGTCATCTCCCAATGCGTCAGCCTTTTGGGTCAGCGTACCGGTGGCAGATGAGCTCCTCCTCCAACTTTACAAAGGTTGGACGCACCTGACGCGAAGGCCCCTTTGGGTCATCACCTCGGACGTTGCGTTACCTTCCATGCTTTACAAAGTTTCAGCCATCTCCAAACATGTCGGCCTTTTGGGTCAGTGCACAGGTGGCAGATGAGCTCCTCCTCCAACTTTACAAAGCTTGGATGCACCTGATGCGAAGGCCCTTTTGGGTCATCGCCTCGGACGCTACGTCACCTCCCATACTTTACAAAGTCTCTGCCATCTCCCAACGCGTCGGTCTTTTGGGTCAGCGCATCGGTGACAGATGACCTCCTCCTCCAACTTTACAAAGTTTGAACGCATCTGACGCAAAGGCCCTTTTGGGTTATTGCCTCGGACGATGTGTTACCTCCCATGCTTTACAAAGTTTCGGCCATCTCCCAACGCGTCGGTCTGTGGGGTCAGCGCACCATATTCGTGAAGCTTTGATGCACCTTACGCGAAGTTCCATGCTGGTTGACAGCCTCGTACGTTACGCACAATAACGAAACTTTGGCACGTCTGCCTGTTATCATAACCTCGATTGCTGCAACAGATCAATCCTCAAAACTCCCATGACTTGCGGTCCGGTCAGGAAAGCAAGTCCACGCATGATATAAATATTCATCCCTGGACTTGGGGGACCACTGTTACGCTCCGATCTTACACGCCTCGGACTCACAGCACCACNTACAAAGCTTGGATGCACCTGATGCGAAGGCCCTTTTGGGTCATCGCCTCGGACGCTACGTCACCTCCCATACTTTACAAAGTTTCTGCCATCTCCCAACGCGTCGGTCTTTTGGGTCAGCGCATCGGTGGCAGATGAGCTCCTCCTCCAACTTTACAAAGTTTGAACGCATCTGACGCAAAGGCCCTTTTGGGTTATTGCCTCGGACGATGTGTTACCTCCCATGCTTTACAAAGTTTCGGCCATCTCCCAACGCGTCGGTCTGTGGGGTCAGCGCACCATATTCGTGAAGCTTTGATGCACCTTACGCGAAGTTCCATGCTGGTTGACCGCCTCGTACGTTACGCACAATAACGAAACTTTGGCACGTCTGCCTGTTATCATAACCTCGATTGCTGCAACAGATCAATCCTCAAAACTCCCATGACTTGCGGTCCGGTCAGGAAAGCAAGTCTACGCATGATATAAATATTCATCCCTGGACTTGGGGGACCACTGTTACGCTCCGATCTTACACGCCTCGGACTCACAGCACCACATATTCCGACCTGAAAACGACCCTTCCGAAGTGTCTCCGAAGTGATATAGCGATTCCTACTACTGACCTGCCGAAGCATCTCGCCTTCGAGGTCGGGGTCAAGTGGACCCCGGTTAGAGGATCCGCCGCCAATTTGAGATTTGTGCCAAGATCCTTCCTGCACCTAAGGTTTAAATTGATTTGACGTCTTCATGAGGCTAGTTGATGTGACTTATCAACTTTATGTCAATTCAACTAAGAAGAAACAAACTGTCCGCCCACTCTACAAACGCGGCTGATTGACGCTTATGAGCGGACGCTTCATACCGTCAGATGTATACACGCGTCCCACATCCAACGGTTCATACCACCTATAAATACCCAAGGTTTGACAAGAGGCAAAAGTAATGAAACTCTTACTACATAGCACTTCATAGCAAATTTATATATTTTCTCCTCCCCCTTTATCATTGATTTGCATAGCCCCTGGGTACTATTCCGATCACTTAAATCTGACTTGACCGTCGGAGTGTATATGGCCGTCACCACCCCCGCTGGTTCCGACCGTGTGCGCCTGACTATTCGCTGATTGTGCGCAGGGAGGAACACGTAGGAGAAGTTTTTGACCACTTTAAACATTTAAATCATAATTTAGATATAATTTAAAGCATTATTGAAGATGCTCTTAAGTTGGCAGACATATATATGAAGGTTACGTTGCATCAATAATTGATTCATAATTCAATGACTAGACAAAGCACAATACAAAAGAGGTTGTCCTTTCTTGCCGACTTTTCATTAGTCATCGCATTTCACATTTCAGATGATGCAGTCGACATTGCAATACAAAAGTCTTACCACTAAAATCTTGTAATGATATTCATACAATATATCTTCAAAATCTAGCTTCAATATGTATTATAAAATCAACATACAAATACATAATTATAAAAATTGATAAATAATAAAATTATAGAATTATTAATTTGAAAATTATGTTCAATAAAAATAAAAGGGTAAGATGGACACACAATAACCTTTCTGTAGCCACGAGGACTCGGAAGTAGAATAGAATTGTTGCTTGCTTTAGTTACTAAACTCGATATTATATATTATTTTTACTGAAAAATATAGGATAACAAAATTGTGGCAGTATTTTCGTTAGAGAAAATTTTCATATTATGTCAAATAAAATTTTTGCTAATATGATATTTTGAATGCTTAGATAAAATTTCTGCAAATAAATAATGGGTTCCTTTATAGCATATGAAAAGAACAATCTTTTCCATTGATTTCGGGGAAATCAATAAAATGAAAATGATAATGAATCTATAACTGGAGTCACAAGAAGTACAGAAAAAATGGAGAAGATGAAATTGGGTTGTAGAATCCACTTCCAAGGAACAAACTAACAGTCCTTTTTTCAAAAGAAACATTTGCCCAATTACGATGATGAATCCAATTTTATTTTCAATAGATCTAGAATAAACTAAATTAAATGTTTTTGGCGATCCATTTTTCAAAAGCATTTTATAAAAAATAATTACAAAAATGTTATATATTGCAATTTATTGGTTAGTAGTTCGATCACTAGCATTAGATTAAAGTATCTCTAATGATGACGTAAAATTGGGTGTAAATTGACATCTTCAAAATTACTTTTGCATTCTCATTTATATTTTGATGGATATAAATTTAAATTTTGTACGAGATCTAAAAAAATTTGGTGCAAGGGGATGATAGCTTTTTGCCTTGTTGATACCTTATTTTTTTTTTTTTTTTTTTTTTTTTTTTTTTTTTCTTTAAAAAAATAATTTTTACACACATACAAATGCATTTTCTCCTTAAAAAATGTAATTTACATTTCCTTTGCATCTCTTCATTGGAGAAGTTTTTGACCACTTTAAACATTTAAATCATAATTTAGATATAATTTAAAGCATTATTGAAGATGCTCTTAAGTTGGCAAACATAGAGGTGTTTGGTAGATATTTTTACGTGAAAATGTATTTTTGAATAGTAAATTAATGGGAAATGTGTGGTTAAAAAATAAGGAAAAATTTTTTATTTACGTGTAATACTATTTTAATAAAGAATGTGTGATTGAAAAGAAGAGAGAGAAAAATACATTTTTAAAAAAATGGGTACCAAACATGGCCACATATATGGAGGTTACGTTGCATCAATAATTGATTCATAATTCAATGACTAGACAAAGCACAATACAAAAGAGGTTGTCCTTTCTTGCCCAATTGAGAAAATACGTGTTATGTCACACAACCTGGCCAGCACCCATGCCATTTTTTAGGGATTTATGCTAAACTTACTGGAAATTTTCACAGGTAAGCTACAGAATTTTAAAAAATGATGATGTGACAGTTCTTTGTTTTTTCATTTACTATTTATGCCTTTTCTTTTCCCTCAACAACTTCATTTGTTTTGAATACCTGTACTATTTTTGTGATTTTCTTTGTACGTATAGATAGGCTCTTTTTTTTTTTTTTTTAACCCAGGTGTCCCAGCTTAGCCGGACTAAATCCTGGACCTCTAGCCCCGGCCCCTCAGTGACTAGTGGAGGTAAATCGCAGGTTGTGCCCTTGTTGGTTCCCAGGTTCCCACATGGCTTTTACTCCTTCCCCAAAGGGACCCTCCTCCATGGTTATTACATCACCAAGCTGCTCCAACCCTTCCTCTGGTTATTACATCACTTGGCTGCTCCAACCAGGAATCGAACTCCCCACACTTGGTTCCAAAGCCCCCCAATGTGATTGTTCCGCCAATTTGGATGTGCCCTGGGGGGCAAGATAGGCTCTTTTTTAGGTCCTCAACGTGTGATAGAAGAAAGTAATTTTTACTATCAATTATGCTACTTGCACAATAATGAATGACAACATTTGTTGGTATCATCATAACTATTCATTTTTTTACATTATCAAAAACTATTTTTTAAATCATTGGTCCGAATTTCGCCACTTCTAACATTGTCAACTAACATTATACAAATAGCTTAATTCTTTTTACTAAATATTCCACGCAAGGCTCCTAATAATTCTATGGGCCCGTTTGGTAGAGATTTCGAGAATTGATTTTTTGACCGTTAGAAGAAAAGTGGGGTCCACATGTGAGAGAAGAAGTCAAAAATTACAGCTTGAATAGTAAAATAACGATCAAAAAAATCAATTTTTTGGGGCAAAAAATCCCTACCAAACGGAGCCTATATCTTCCAGCTATATAGTATGCATTTTGTGTACAATTTTGTTATTATTGATTACATTTTGCATGGATTATTTAATCCAGTATTATGTTTATATATGATTGACATTTAGCACCTGTTCGAGCTCATTCTTTAAAATTTAATTTTTTTTCCCAAACTCATTTGAATTACATATCCTCCTAATAAATAATTTTACTCGTAGATCCAATTTTTTTTTTTACTTTTTAATTGCGCATTTTTCAAAAAATAACTATTACAAAATCTATTCCTCCCCAAGAAAAAAAAAGAACTCAAACAAACCCTTAACTACTCGTGAAATTAATATTTTTGCTAATATACCAATTAATATATGTATAGTCTTAAAATGTGTAAGTATTACACAATTTTTTCTTTGAATAATAACAAGGTAAGCAAGATTATGTATGATTGGAAATCGTAATAAATAAGATTTTAACGGTTAAAATCTTTTAATCACACAACTTATACTAAAGTTTCACTTTGGGCATCAAACTGTTTCATTCCAAGCAGGTACCACAAGCTTCGGATTTTGTTCTAGTTAAAAGTTGAAACACACCTACTTTTGTTATTAATGGAAAAGCTAACACATTTAGCACAAATAATTGCATGAAAAATTCTTTAGGTGTATATTTTAAATTTTAGATATGAAACATAGTACAGGCTGGAAATACTGTAATTTCAAATATAAATATTCAAAAATAATAATTTAATATAAAGGAAAAGATAAAAATAAAAGTTAAAATATTAGTATTCGGTTATAAACATGCCATTTCCAGCGTCCAATGCTGGGAATAACTTGTACAATAAGAACGACTCCAAAAGTCCCTCTAAATACTAAATACTTTCTATTTTAGAGAGTTGATGCTTAGAGCATTTTTAAAAGACTCTCTAAAATATAAAATACTCTTCATATTAAGTCCACGTTTGGCCCCTATTTCATGGAAATGAAAATGAGTGGAATAGTATTTTATTTCGAAAAATGAGTAGTTGAAAAAAAGAAAAAGTTTCAATTTACGTGTAATATTATTTTATGAAAGATTATGTGGTTGAAAATAAGAGAGAGAAAAATAAAATGTAATAGAATAAAAATTAATGAAAGCTAAACAGGAACTAAAGAGCTAAGAGCAGGGGCGAATGTAGGGGGGACCAGCTGTAGTCCCCCCAAAGCCCAAGATTTTTATTTTTATTATTTATTATTATTTTTTTAAAAAGAGTTTTTTATGTGTAAATTTTTTTCACATATTAGCCTGGTTTGAAATTTTATTGCTCGATTTTGGATCCAATCCTAGATCCGCTCCTAGCTAAGAGCATCTCTAAGAGATTCTCTATTTATAAAGATCATCTTATACATAATAGAGAGCATATTTAAATTTAGAGATTAATTTTTTTATACACTCCAACATGCTCTATGCTTTGATTCTTTATTTTATTTTTTTCAATGAATATTTAATAATTTCTCCACATACTTTATTTAAGTATAATTTTTTATATATTAATAAGTAATCGATTCAAATGTAATTTGAAAATTTTAAATTATAAAGTATTTAAACTTATAATGTATTAAATGCAACGAGAGGAAGTTTGGTTCTTTAAATTTGGAGGGCCAAACATACTCTTTATTTTCAATAGTTAAAATAGAGAGCTCTTGAAGCTCATTTATAAGTATTGACTCTTTAAAATAGAGCGTATTTTGTGTTTAAAGAGTCTTTTGGAGATATTATAATACTTAAAAATAAGTTACAAGAGACTCTTTATTTTAACTTTTTTGAAAATAAATAGTAGATTTGACTCTTCAAATTTAGAGAGTCAAATTTACTATCTATTCTTAATGAACAATGATTGATTTAAGTCATTGATTTTAATGATATACTTCTTCAACTATTCAAACCATATTTTAATTGATTGACCATTGATATATACAAAAAATTATGTTATATAATATATGAGGAGAAATCAACAAATATTTATTGAGAAAATCAAAATGGAGAGCAAAATAAAGAACATTATTGGAGTGCATAAAAAATTTTGACTCTCTAAATTTTAAAAATGCTCTCTATAATACATAAGATGCTTTTTTATGAATAAAGTGTCTTTTGGAGATACTCAATGAGTTCGTCTCTTTAAATTTGTAGAGCCAAATTCACACTCTATATTTAATTAACAATTATTTCATTTAAGAAGTTACAATTTTGAATGCTATACAATTTAAAATATTCAAATCGCATTTGTATTGATTGGCCATTAACTTATTAAAAAAAAAATATGTTAAATAAGAGATGAGAAGAAATTAATAAATGTTTATAAGAAAAAATAAAATAAAGAGTCAAAATAAATAGTATTATTGGAGTTACTCTCTACATTTAAAGATAATCCCTATTATACATAAGATGCTATTTATAAATCGAGAGTTCCTTGAAGATGTTCTAATATTAAATATAAAGGACCATTGTAGTATTTAAAAGATTTTACTTGCAAAATTTGCAAAAGTTAATTAAATTGTTAAATATGTACTTTGAGCATGGAGAGTTTCTTGAATATCTAACCCCAAATTAGCGTAAGATATTAAGCATCCATATTTTGCGCAAGATTACAAAATCCAACTTGCACACCATTTTCATTTTACACTCTTCCACTCAATCAATCTCCCAACTTTAACCTCACTTTCTATCTTTACTTTATGAATAATGTTATTTGCAGTCGTTCACTGCGATTATGAATAGCATTACTCTTACTTTATATAAGACAACTTCATTTCAACAAAAGCACCATTCCTTAAGCCTAGTGTTTCAAGCCAGCAACAATGGCTGCCAACAATCTTTTCTCGATCGTCTTGACCTTCTCCTTCCTCTTTTTCGCCACGTTAACCAGTGGTTGTGGCACATGCATCCCGAAAACGGCACCAACGAACCCCTTCTGCCCTAGGGACACATTGAAGCTTGGCGTCTGCATCGACCTCCTTGGACTCGTTAACGTTGTTATTGGGAACCCACCATCAGGAAAATGTTGTTCTCTACTAGAAGGGCTGGCTAACTTGGAAGCTGCAGCTTGTCTTTGCACTGCCATTAAGGCTAATATACTTGGAATTAAGTTGAAAGTGCCAGCTGCGCTTAGTGTGCTGGTCAGTGCTTGTGGCAAAACCGTTCCTCCAGGCTTCAAGTGTGTATAGATCAAGATTCCAATTTCAAGCCTTCATTTGGTGTGGTTTTTTCATTCACCTAGCTCTCTAGTGTTTGGTAAGTCGATTAAAAAGAAAAATGTTAAAATCTTACCCTAATGTAAAGTGTTGTTGAGTACTATACACCGAATGTTTCCTTGGTGCGTGAAAAATTCTGTTAGTTTGTTTAAAAGGAGACTATGGCTTCTGTTTGCTTAATTCTATATGTTCTATCCTCAGTTCGAATTACTATTAATTTCCCTTAAAGATTTTGTTACTATTTTTCAGGAACTGATGAAAATTCATTAAAAAGGATCTAGAAATCTCCCCACCTCGGATTATAGTTTTACCCCAGATTATGCAAGTATGCAACTCAGTACTGATTCTCCTATATATGGTGTTTGGGAGTCATTTTTATATAAAAATGTATTTTAGAATAGTAAATTGATGGAAAATGTGTGGTTGAAAAATAAGGAAAAGTTTTTTATTTACTTATAATATTATTTTAAAGAAAACTGTGTGGTTAAAAAGAAGAGAGAGAAAAATACATTTTGAAAAAAAAAATGGATACCAAACGAGGCACTAGTCCCTGTTTGGTAATTATTTTTTGGAAAGAATGAGTTTTTGAATAGTAAAATTTTTGAGGAGTACACGGTTTAAAAGTAAGAAAAAACTTTGGGTTTATGCGACGAGTATTTTATTATAAGAATGTATGATTGAAAATGAGTATGAATTTTTATTTTTATTTTTGAAAAAATAGTTACCAAATTGGGGCTTAGTCTCATTTAAATAGTGAATATACATGTCATTTAAATAGTGATAGTACTAAGAATCATGCTAAATGTATAATCTAGTTTGACAATTTTGATTGTCAAACTCACATTTGATATGATCACATTCATTTATTTTATAAATAGCTTTTAAATCAATGGCTCAGATTTTGATAATATCAACATTGTCAATCATTATTGTTAAGTATGATTATCCAAATAGTATAATTGGAAAAACAAAGCGCTCAGAATAACAAGTCTCGAAGAAAAGAAATCCAATTCCATCATCAATCAATTTATATTTTTAAATATACAGAAGTTTCTGTAGAGCACCAACCTACTCAAGTCTAATCACTCTACAATGAACAAAAAGTTGTCAGTAGTAGATCTCTGAACCTATTCAAGGAGACGAATTCATCCAAGGCAGTTCTACCCAAGTCAGTGAAGGCGAAAAAAAATTATTATTTCTAAGTAATTATCTCGATCAATGTAACTGCAGCAAAAACGAGGAAGAGAGAGCCACCAATGTAAGCAATAACCTGTTCAATAGACGAAAGTTTGATTAAATTGAGAATTAATGGTGTCATAGGCAGCTGAAATTAAACACTTCATCTGCGTATATGTTAAGGTGAGTGTTTATTCTCGTCTGTTGGGGGCATACACGCGACTGTCTTCACTGTTTAATAATGATCCGAGCCATATGATCCAGAAGGATGGATACTAATATGCATTCGACAAAATGCAATTATTCACGACGTGTTGATGGGGGTGAATACTGGTTCCTTTATACCATGTTTGGTTGATTAATAACAGCACAGGAAGCTACCTTCTCGGATAAATATGTCCCCAGAAAAGAACCTCCTAGAACAGCGAGCTGCAGATATAAATTGGTATTAATCAGCATATATATATATAAAAGATGAATTGCAATTCGTGAAAAGCTATGGAGTACTCTTGTAAGATCCGGTCCTCTTGCCTCGCCGTTGGCTTTCCCAAAGCGGATAGTACATAAGAGTCAGGCCCGAGGCCTGCTCATCACAAAACGACTCGACCTCTATGCTCAAGTCGTTAACTTATGTATTGTTCGTTATGGGAGAGTTTAGCCAATCTTTTTATCCTAATTAGTATCAAAATTCAACTTAAATCTTTCTCAACGGAAAGATCATGGGTCGAATCCTTTGGACGTTATAAAAATCTATGAGAGATAAGATGAGCTAGGCTCTCTCGTAGAGGATAGTACGTAAGTTAATGTCTTGAACATAGAGGTTGAGTCATTTTTACAACTCTAGACTTCAGAGCTAAAACTGTACTGCACGCGTTTTATTTCAAAACTGCTTAACATTGTTTTATGAAAGAAGTGTTGTGTGAGTTTCCAATAATTATGATCCTACGGAAATAGAAACGGGCTACAGCTGAAGGTTTTAATTTCAAACTCAAATTTACCAATGTTGCAGCTCCATGGCCAACTAATGCCCCTGCAATGACCCCAAGAGGCGATGAGGCCGCAGCAAGTGCTGAAAGAGAGAGTATCGCATTAAAGACTTCTTAACTAGTTGTTGCAGTATATTAATGCGAAGTTTTCAACTCACCAATTGTGGAGAAAAATGATTTGTCACCCCATTCAGCAACAAAAACTAGCAAGAAAGTGCTGAAGACTGTTTGCAGCAGACAAAATACCAGCCCCAGATCCAGAAAGTTCTGAAACTGCCAGCTCAGCCTGGATTGTAATCCAAACATTTCTATAAAGGTTGAACCCCAACTTTAAGGGTCTCCCACCACCCCTGCCCTGGAGCATCGTGAGAGAGGTAAATCGCAGGTTATGCCTCCAAGGGTACATGGTGGAAATTTGTTTGTACACTTGCACTTACTCAAGAGCCAAATCCATATTTCAGGATTCGAACCCTTGACGCAGCAGCCTCAAGCAAAGCTGAATTTCTCCACTCTCCCCTTTTACCACTTGGTAATCCAAACATTTCTATAGTTAGGTGGGTAAGCTGCTCATGCAGAACAATTTTCGCATATTTGGTAAGATGGATTAAATAATAAACAACACTTGACAAAAAAAAATTAAATTAAATTACGTTAATCATATTAAACATGCACTTGAGGTATGAATGATTATTTTATTTTTGAGTGGGTGGGGGATGAGGCACTAAGCACCATTGCATCCTTGGTTTTCTCAATACCACGCACAGAATAAATATTGAACATAACGACCTAGATGATCTAATACATTTTATTCTCCAACGGCGTCTAAGATGCCCTTTATAAATAAATTCATCCACTAAACATACGAAAGATACAGCGACTCTTCTACATATTCTCATCATGAATATTCGACGAATCAGTAAATTATTAGTGCATCAAGAATCTGGATGAACTCTGGGTGATTATTCGTTTACCAGGGAGAGGAGAAGAAAGATTACAGGTTTAAATATTTTAGCTTCCACACTTTGATATGAGTATAATGGACCAATTTAACAATGTAGCTCTGATAAAGATGCAGAAAAGTCACTGGAAATATTTATTTGTTATCAAATAAATTTACTTGTGTTTGTGTAAATGTACAAAATATTAATAGTGAAAATGTCCCTCTTGGATCCTATCCATAGTACACCTGTGCAACTTGGAGTCCAAATTGCTATTTCATGCAACATCTCGAAAATGTAAAAACTTAGCATCAGGATTGATTTTGGCTAAAGTCTCAACTAGATCATATCATTACTTGGCAGAAGACTCACCTCCTTTCGTTCTTCTTCTGCTTTTAGGCCATCACTGGAGGAGGCTTCAAGTAAGGATGAAATACCAAAATATAACTGTGATCGGTCAAAATATTCATGCGAGTCAGTTTCAACAAAATTGTAGGTTATTTTATTTTTATTTTTTTCTGCTCTCGAGGCGTTATACAAATGCCAAATGGTCCATGATGATTTGATCTGTTCCATTCTAGCTAAGGTCTCAAATCCCAGGAATACCAGAAGACAAACTGCAGCAAGATCATCAATGGGCAAATCAGAATCACCAAACCTGCATTCATGGAACCATGAAAGTTGAAACCTGATATGCACATCATTTCCCTGTCAGAGCTTGTAAAGGAAATATTTCAAAGGAATGTGCTATATAAACAATGGTGTCTTCAGCTGGTAATTACCTACATTTGCAAAGGTAAGTTATTCATTAATGGCTGCCTGATATAAAGATTTTGGTGGAAAATGCAAGGTAAAAAAATCATTTAATTGCATAAGTTGTAGAGCATGTTTTATGGTTTTGGACTTCATGGACCTTATGTAACACAAATATTTGGTTAACCTTTTAGCCCCCCCCGCCCCCCCCCTCCTGT
>NW_019264682.1:207419-213189 GCF_002742605.1 Olea europaea var. sylvestris
CTCCTGTTTTTAAGAATTTAGTGAAAAAAGTGTAAAATCTCAAAACATCTGATACGGTGTTTTCACAATTTTGTATTGAGTTTCCTTCCAGAATATCAATTCCAAACAGTCCTAGCGAAATAAATTACATTGAAGAAGTTTTTACTGGTTTCCCGAATTAATAATAATGCAGATTTTAAAAATCAGATATCAAAATTAAACTCAACTTGGTTTAGCTCCTTAAATGCACTCTCTCCGTCCCATTTATATAGGCTTGTTTTATTTTTCACGCAGATTAAGAAATTTTATTTAATATTTTCCTAGTTTACCTTTATTTATATTTTTACAATTTCAAGATTAAATTAAAAAATTAATTATAATTAGGCAAATCAAATAAGGGTATATTAGTAAATGAACAAAACAAAACAAGTTTAATAAAGAAATAGGACTGTATAATTGGGACAAGAAAATAAGGAAAGTAAGCTTATATAAATGGAAAGGAAGGAGTATAAGATAAATGAAGCTAACTTGAATGGGAGGATAGCGTCAACAAAGTGAAAAGTTAGTCCAAGAACAACAGATATGATTGTCATTACCCTGCTCATGATACAAGAAGCCAACTGTGAGTACAAAGGAAATAAATGTTACCAATATTTCAAGTACAATAAATGAATTTCCATGCTGAAGATAGATAGGAAAATTATCATGATATCTAGTAGTAATGTGATTGTTTTTGAAGATTGGATATGGTGTTGAAGAATATCCAAGATTTTCCTAATGATCCTCGAGAATCTGTCCAAACAAGAAACACATGCTCCTTCATAGCATGATTTTAAAACTTCGAAGTATACTTGTAATGCATTGAATCATACAAGTGCAAGTGATAAGGCTTGACTAGCAACCAGCCATGAACTTTATTAGTCTTGGCTAAAACTTCCATAATCATTTATAGGTAATTTTACAGGTAAGGAATATTCGGATCCCATATTATTATACATACAATAAAATTATTCTGCAAACAGAAGGAATCTGCATTGAACCACTTCACGTAGAAGCTTAATCTCTCAGAGTGGAGACAAATGCATTTAGTTTATTTTTTGTTCAACATGCCCCCCTCATTTGCAGATCAGATTTATATTTTAATCACGGGCCTGATGTTGTGCACAAAAAAACTTACGCAAGAGCTCCAAAAGTCCCAAGGAAGGTAACAGCAGACGAGTTCCTAGCAGCTAAAAGTGCCTGATCAGGAGAGCATAAATCCAATAGTTATCTTACTAGAGAGTAGGTTATCAAGGGCACAATAATATGGAATACACATGCTAGGTTATATTTTGATCACAAGATAATTTCTCATTATCTAATGGTAGACAAGGAGCTGGGTTCATTTGTATGTATATATATATGGATAGAAATTTTTCTATCTGCAATTCTTCGCATTTTATAATGATGAGCCCTTTGGACTTATTCTCCGTCCAAAATGCATAGAGACTAACATTTGTACAAGTATGTAGTCAATAAAGTCAATAAATTAAGTATGGAGAGAAGTTTCATGAGCCATCAAACTGGAAATTAATAATATCTTACAGCGATAAAGAAGGTGTAAACATTTGGGCTGCTGAAATCTTTGAGCCCAGTTAATGTTCTGAAGTAAAAATGTGTTTTACCCGGCCCAATGATTTAAACACCCATTTACTGAAGCTTCTAGATTTAACAAAGTTGTGTTTTTGGAAATGCAATTTTAACTCAAAACGCGTCCTCTATTGGATCTCCTACACGTGGTATAACTGTGACCATTGGATTGGTCTATGGGACGCGCCTCATATAATTAGGGTTTGAGAGACCTTTTGTTTAACCCTAATCTCTCTTTTGACTGTTGTTTTCTTCTTCGAACTCTTCATCTACTGCTGTGTTTTTCTTGTGATTTCTGAGTGAAATCTTTGCAAAGAAGTGTTGAGATTTATCTCTTAGTGAGATTCATGTATAATTTTCTGAGGGCCTCTTGTGATTAAAAATGGCAGAATACTCTCATATTTTGTAACTTGTTTTGCCCAATTTGGGAACTGTGATAGTGGATTCGAGCTTAATTCGTATGAATGCTCAACGGGATGTAGGCGTTAGCTGGTCACCGAACCTCAGGGCCTTTGGCCAAAAATTCCTTGCGTTGATTTTTCTAATTTTCTACACTTTTATATTTTGTATTTTACTGAAAAATACTTGATCACAAAAGGGTTCGTAATACTGGGTACTACAATGGTATCAGAGCCACTACTAAAATTCGTTTTCAAAATATTTTTGTTCGAACCCTTTATTCCGTAACTTGATTGTGTTTAAAACTACCAAAAACTAATAGATCTGTTTTTTGTTGTACAGGAAAAATTCTTCGATTTGAATCTTGAGTAGATCTGTGGTATCGGTTTGGTATCTTTCGAAATAAATTGCAAATCTGGTGAAATCTATACCTTGTCCAAACTTAAATATTTGCTGAATCTTGATTAGGAGTTATGCTAGGGATTTTTTCGAACCCCCTTTGATTTTCCTTTGTCTAGAGTTTCATGTGAGAAACCTAGAATCTGAGGGAATTAAGGAACAGTGAAGAAATCCATTAGGGACTTATTACTTTGTGTTCTGCGATTTATGTTATTGCGTTTGCATATCTTAAATTTGGTGTATAGGATTTCACAATACTAATCAACCATCTGCAGTTGACATTATTCAATTAACTTTTGTGTCTGCACTCACACTTTACATAATTTGGTAAGAAATTGCTTTATTTGTTATTGCAAGAATTAATTGTCAATTGTTAAGTTTACTGAGTGTGAACTATTTTTATGCGATATATCTCTATTGTGTTCTGCATATAGTGTGATCAGTTTTTTTGCTGAGACTAACTCTTACCAGAATCATCTTGAATACTATTGTGACATACTTGAACAATATGTCCACTAAAACTGATATTCAACACTGGGATGGCAAAGGGGATTTTACTCTCTGGAGCCAGAAAATGAAAGTCCTCTTAATGCAATTGAAATGTGTTAAAGCAATTGTTGAATCTTGGCCAGAAACTTTATCAGAAGTTAGAAAAACTGAGCAAGATGAATTGACATGGAGTACAATATTTCTTCACCTATCTAACTCTGTGATTAGAAAGATAGGAATTACCACTACTGCTGTTGGGTTATGGACAACTTTAGAAAAACAATATGCTTCTAAGTCCCTCCCAAATAAGTGCTTTCTCTGGAAACAATTTTTCAGTCATAAATTTGACCCTACTGCAGACTTAAAAGAAAATATGGACAGATTTAACAAGATCACACAGGATTTAACCAAGTGTGGGGAAAAGATTTCGGATGACCAGAAAGTAGTTAGTCTACTAAATGCTTTGGGTGATAAGTACAAGGATATTGAGAATGCCTTAGAATATGGTAGGAGTGACTTAACTATTGAAACCATTCATGACTCACTCAAGAATAGAGATCTAGAACTTAAATCTGAAAATAAAGTTGTCTTAAATGTTGAAAAATCAATGTCCAATCCAAAAATTCCCATAAAAGGCTTAAATAACTTCAGTCAAGCTAATTACAATAGAGATAAAAATTTCTCTAAAAAGAAATGGGGGAATAATAAAAAAAAGGACAAGAAGTTATACAAGGGAAAGGTTAACAATAGAAAATGCTATTACTACAATAAAAATGGTCATTTAATAAAAGATTGCTTCAAAAAGGTTAAGGACCTAGGAAATGGCCCTAAGCAAGATAATGACACTTCAGCCATTGCCGCTTCCTATAAAAGGGAAGAAGATGCTGATATTGGGGTAGCTTATGTGCTCTCATTAGAAAAACCTGAACATGATTGGGTTCTAGATTCAGGATACTCCTTTCATATGAGCCCTAATATTAAATGGTTTACTAATTACACAAATCTTAGTAGTGGATGTGTAAAACTGGGAAATAATGATTCCTGTCAAGTAAAAAGAATTGGAAACATTGTTTTAAAATTGAAAAATGGTCAACACTTAAGGCTAAATCATACTAGATATGTTCTAGCACTTAGGAGGAATCTTATATCCTTGGGGGTTTTGGATGATGAAGGGTATCAAATTAAAATTAAGGATGGTTTTACAAAATTAAATAGAAATCAGTCACTTATATTCAAATCACCCAAAATAAATGGTATCTATACCCGTTGTCATTCAGAATGCTGTTATGAATTTGGTCACACAACTAGATAATTCTGATCTATGGCACAAAAGGCTAGGTCATCTAAGTGAGAAAGGCCTAAAGATACTTTCAAAGGCTGGTGTTTTTTGGAATGACAATGTTCAGAAGTTAACCTTCTGTGAACATTGTATTATGGGAAAACAGAATATGATGCCCTTTAATCATGGTACTCGTAAGTCCCAAAATATACTTGAATACATTCATAGTGATTTATGGGGGGCCTGGACTTGTGTCTACTGCATCTGGATATAGATATTACCTCCTTACCGTTCATGACTATTCCAGAAAAGTTTGGATCTTCCTGCTAAAATCAAAATCAGACACCTTCTTAGTTTTTAAGGAGTGGAAAACCTTAGTAGAAAATCAAACAAGTAGGAAGATCGAAGTTTTAAGAACTGACAATGGGTTGGAGTTCTACAATACTGAATTTAATCAGTATTGCAGCATAAATGGCATACTTAGACACAGGACTGTCACCTATACTCCTCAACAAAATGGTGTAACGGAGAGAATGAATAGAACCATCCTTGAGAAAACAAGGTGCATGTTGATTAGTTCAGGTCTGCTAAAAACTTTTTGGGGAGCAACAGTAAAAACTGCATGCTATCTGAAAAATCTGTGTCCTTCCACCTCCTTAAACAACAAGATACCATAACAAATATGGTCAGGATCTGTTCCAGACTATTCTCATCTAAAAACTTTTGGGTGTGCAGCCTATGGTCATCAAATTGACTCTAAACTTGACCCAAGATCTCTGAAATGTGTTTTCTTAGGTTATGGAAAAGGGGTAAAAGGCTATAGGCTCTGGCTAAAGGAAGCTAAAGAATTTAAGGTAATCATAAGTAGGTCTGTGATTTTCAATGAAGATGTCTTCCCATGTCTTGGTGACAATAATGAAGATAAAATTACAGATAATGATTTTGTTATGATTGAAATTAATTTTGAAAGCCAGAATTCCCTTGAGCAAATACATATTGAGGTGGAGACACCTCAGGTTGAGATCCAGCCTCATACTAATAATGAAAATGTAAATAATTATCAAGAATTAGAACCTGCACATGACCTGCAGGACTATCAGTTAACCAGAGATAGAGAGAGAAGAACTATTAGATCTCCTTCTAGGTACCAGTTTGCAGATTATGTGTCTGGACAGATAGAAGCAGAATTCTTAGATAAGGAACCTGAATGTTATGAAGAGGCTATCACCTCTAAAGACTCTGCTGAATGGGTTGCAGCAATGCAAGAAGAGATGAGTTCTCTGTATAAAAATAAAACTTGGAACTTAGTGGTCAAACCTAAAGACTGCAAACTAATTGATTATAAATGGGTTTACAAAATAAAAGAAGGAGAATACAATTCAAATGACAAAAGATATAAGGCTAGGCTGGTTGCTAAAGGTTTTACACAGAGAGAGGACATAGACTACACTGATATATTTTCACCTGTAGTGAAGTAAACTTCAATTAGGATACTTCTAGCCCTTGTTGCTCAGTTTGACTTAGAACTTGAGCAATTAGATGTAAAAATCACTTTTCTGCATGGCTTTTTAGATGAAACCATATACATGACACAAC
>NW_019264682.1:213279-283249 GCF_002742605.1 Olea europaea var. sylvestris
AAGGAAGGAGTATAAGATAAATGAAGCTAACTTGAATGGGAGGATAGCGTCAACAAAGTGAAAAGTTCGTCCAAGAACAACAGATATGATTGTCATTACCCTGCTCATGATACAAGAAGCCAACTGTGAGTACAAAGGAAATAAATGTTACCAATATTTCAAGTACAATAAATGAATTTCCATGCTGAAGATAGATAGGAAAATTATCATGATATCTAGTAGTAATGTGATTGTTTTTGAAGATTGGATATGGTGTTGAAGAATATCCAAGATTTTCCTAATGATCCTCGAGAATCTGTCCAAACAAGAAACACATGCTCCTTCATAGCATGATTTTAAAACTTCGAAGTATACTTGTAATGCATTGAATCATACAAGTGCAAGTGATAAGGCTTGACTAGCAACCAGCCATGAACTTTATTAGTCTTGGCTAAAACTTCCATAATCATTTATAGGTAATTTTACAGGTAAGGAATATTCGGATCCCATATCATTATACATACAATAAAATTATTCTGCAAACAGAAGGAATCTGCATTGAACCACTTCACGTAGAAGCTTAATCTCTCAGAGTGGAGACAAATGCATTTAGTTTATTTTTTGTTCAACATGCCCCCCTCATTTGCAGATCAGATTTATATTTTAATCACGGCACAAAAAAACTTACGCAAGAGCTCCAAAAGTCCCAAGGAAGGTAACAGCAGACGAGTTCCTAGCAGCTAAAAGTGCCTGATCAGGAGAGCATAAATCCAATAGTTATCTTACTAGAGAGTAGGTTATCAAGGGCACGATAATATGGAATACACATGCTAGGTTATATTTTGATCACAAGATAATTTCTCATTATCTAATGGTAGACAAGGAGTTGGGTTCATTTGTATGTATATATATATGGATAGAAATTTTTCTATCTGCAATTCTTCGCATTTTATAATGATGAGCCCTTTGGACTTATTCTCCGTCCAAAATGCATAGAGACTAACATTTGTACAAGTATGTAGTCAATAAAGTCAATAAATTAAGTATGGAGAGAAGTTTCATGAGCCATCAAACTGGAAATTAATAATATCTTACAGCGATAAAGAAGGTGTAAACATTTGGGCTGCTGAAATCTTTGAGCCCAGTTAATGTTCTGAAGTAAAAATGTGTTTTACCCGGCCCAATGATTTAAACACCCATTTACTGAAGGTTCTAGATTTAATAAAGTCGTCTTTTTTTTTGGAAATGCAATTTTAACTCAAAATGCGTCCTCTATTGGATCTCCTACACGTGACATAACTGTGACCGTTGGGTTGGTCTATGGGACACGCCTCATATAATTAGGGTTTGAGAGACCTTTTGTTTAACCCTAATCTCTCTTTTGACTGTCGTTTTCTTCTTTGAACTCTTCATCTACTGTTGTGTTTTTCTTGTGATTTCTGAGTGAAATCTTTGCAAAGAAGTGTTGAGATTTATCTCTTAGTGAGATTCATGTATAATTTTCTGAGGGCCTCTTGTGATTAAAAACGACAGAATACTCTCATATTTCGTAACTTGTTTTTGCCCAATTTGGGAACTGTGAAAGTGGATTCGAGCTTAATTTATATGGATGCTCAACGGGGATGTAGGTGTTAGCTGGTCGCCGAACCTCAGGGCCTTTGGCCGAAAATTCCTTGCGTTGATTTTTCTAATTTTCTGCACTTTTATATTTTGTATTTTACTGAAAAATACTTGATCACTAAAGGGTTCGTAATACTGGGTACTACAGAAGGTTTTGTCCCCAAGTTCGGAAAAAAGTATCAGCAAGAATGCCTGCAAAATAAGGATTGCATTCATTAAATCAGCCAGTATTCTCGCAAAAAGGGTGATATTTCAGTAACTCAACTCACAAGGAAAGGGAGACATAACAAGAAAAAAGTGGAGGAAGGAGGTGGTAAGCGCAAGAACTATTTTATTGGAATGCGATTTAGAAAGACTTAAGATGGCAAAACTTAAATATATAAAAATGAAAAGAAGCTCTTAAATGTGATTTGAAAAATCAAATAAAACCCAAAAGAAATTCCCATGCTATGGCCAACATGCCCTTAGTAGGAGAAAAGACTTGTATATTGAAATTAATCGCATAATTATCATGAACCTAATTGAAGAGGAATCATCTCTATTCAGTACCCGAAACCCCAAGGACACCATTTTGGCTTCTCCACAAACTTTCTAACCAAATGGGTGTTTGCATCATTTAAGTTCTATACGGAAGATAACCTTTGGTGAATATGATAACAGAGCACTTGACCTTCCAAATTCAGAATAATAAGGTATAATAATGATACCAGAAACAGAAGATACACCCACACATGCAGAGGTTACACTGTAGTATATAAACATCTCTGGAGAATGACCAAGGGCGAATCTAGCATGATCGTTCAGCTAGGGCGGATGTTGACTTTGACCGTTGATCGTCGACAATTAATAATTGTAAAACCCCGATCCGGCCGGCGGCCAATTGTTTATTAAAATTTCAATATCCAACCTGTTTCTCCCCATTATTTTCCACCATTTATTAACTTTTTTACTAACTGCAGCAAGTTTGCATTGCAATCTAATAATACATATGATTAATATTATAAAAACAACAAATATCATCTATCTAATTATCAAAATCATAAAATGGGCTTCATCAAAACAAGCAGGTTCAATGATTCAATCACATAATCAGGCATTAAATTACACGAAAGTGATTGGCAAAGCACAATAAACAATATCACACACTGAAATCTGAATTACACCAAAGTGGCAAAGCACAATAAACAATATTTTAATAAAAACCGAAGCTAAATTCATCAACGACCCAAAAATTGGACCATAATATAGATGGGTTATCTGTATAATTTATAAATACATGAAAAATTGCACAAAAAATCACAGACAAAGAGTCAGAGACTTAGAGAATGAGAGACTTAGAAAAAAAAAATGGCGAATCATGTCAGTGGGTTCACCGTTCACTTCAGTCCGTTCACGCTGCTACAGCTACTAGCTCAATCAGTGAACTCAGGTGACTAGTTTGACGAGAAGGAATTGGGGAACGAATTGAAGAACTCAAGAAGGGTTTGCCTCTGGCTCCCGGTTTTGATGGGAAGGAAATCAAGAATTAGGGAAAAACAGGAAACTGATTCTGGAGTCGGGACCTCTGGTAGTGGTAAGTAATCTGGTCGATGGTCTATGGGTGATTCATTGATTTGGGCCTGCCTAAATTTAAAAAAAAAAAAAAGAGGAAATTACAGGAAACCAGAATTCTTAAATTACGATTTCAAAAATCAGAGGAAATGTTCCTATATACCCAAACCAGAATTATCCCGTTTCATTTTCTTTTTCTTCTCTGACTTTCTATTCTCTCTCTCTCTCTACAAATTATCAGACAAAGTTTCCCTCCTTCACCGGCGGTCAATGTTTCTCTCCTTCATAGTTCACCGATGGTCAATCTTCCTTTATCTTCGTTCTTTTCACCGGAGAGTGCTAACTAGGGTTGGCAATGGGTGGAGCCGGCTCGGCCCTTAATGCCACGAGTTCGGCTCGTGTTCGTGCTCGTGCTCGTGGCTCATTTTCAACGAGCCGAGCTCGGGCTCGGCTTGTTGAACTTGGGCGAGCTCGTGGCGAATCGTGTCCACGAGCTCGTGGGCCGAGCCGAGCTTCGGCTCGTGGGCTCGCCTAATTTTTTTTTATTATTTTTTTTTAAATAAAGAATAGAGTTTTAAAAATAGAAAGTGTTAAAAAATATAAATAATTTAACGAAAACAAGTTTTTATTTTTTTTATTTATATCATATTGTAATTTGTAATACTTTTTATAAAGTATAAAATATTTATATAATGAAAACGAATTATTTTTTGAAATACTTTTACAAAAAATATATTTTTTTGATTTTTTTTTAAAGTTAATAAAGAATAGAGTTTTAAAAATAAAAAGTGTTAAAAAATACAAATAATTTAACGAAAACAAGTTTGTATTATTGTTATTTATATCATATTGTAATTTGTAATACTTTTTATAAAGTATAAAATATTTATATAATGAAAACGAATTATTTATTGAATTACATTTACAAAAAATATATTTTTTTGATTTTTTTTTAAAGTTAATAAAATGTAAACTCTCCTCCTTTATTCGGGTTTGGGACCGACTACATCAATTTTAAGTAGGCGGATTTAAAAATTGTACACGAACAACTTGTTATAACGTGTACAGTTTTTTAAAGAAAATTAAATTTAATGATTAAAAAATAAAAAAATTGATTAATATAATTAAATCAAATATCACTTACCTGACGATATGCAATTTCAACGTATTTATCTTGTAGTCGAAAATGAGCGTCCTGTCAATCCTTCACACACATTAACGCTTCCAAAACATCTTCTTTCAGTTGACTCCTGATATCAATCAAAACCCTTTTACCTGCACTAAAAGCAGACTCCGAAGCAATAGTGCTACCCAGAGGTGTCAATAGATCTTTCGCAATTGCAGAAACAATTGGCCAACGTTTTTCATACTTTCGCTAGAATTCAATTACTTCTTTTGAAGTTTTTTTAATTGTTCTGTCTGTTGTCATATTATGATTGAAATAATTAATTAATTCGACAGACATCGCATTTTGAGTTTCGGTCGATGTTTGATGAGATGCAGATGTAGACGACATGGCACTAGATAAACATATTGCAGTTGCATCATATCTAAATGTATTAATACCCTGAAATAAATTCATTATTTCCGCATCATCTTCTTCAATTTCAGCAGAAGAAATAGGTGCAGCAGAGGGTACCTGACTAACATTTGCACCCATTCTTTCCACATATAAATCATACATTTCACATAATGTTTGCTCTAAATTCTTATAGGTGATAGGTGTATCAAGTATTAAAACTTTATTGATTTGATTAATTACGTATTTAGTTCCCGAAATATTATATTGAGGGTCCATTGCGCATGCTAAAGGAAATAACATAGGCAGTTCTTCCCAATATTTTCTAAACTTTATTTCCATAACAATTTAAATTTCACTAAAAATAGGATCATTTTTATATTTATGGATTGTTCTTACAATTATATAAAGGCGTTCAAGCACCATACAACTTGTGGGATAATAAACGCCGAATAAAATCTTTGTGGTCTCATAAAAAGATGTCAAAAATCGTTTAACTTTCAAAACTAAAATCCAATCGGATTCATTTAACATACCATCGTCATCACTTCTAACATGTCTATTATTATAAAAGTTAGTTATTAAATTTTCGAAACCTTCACATGATTTAAATAGCATGTAGAGTTCCATCTATGACCTACATCGCTAACAAATGTTTTAGTAGTCATCACCCCTAATTCGACACAAAAATCTTCAAATACTTGTTTTCTACTAGAAGAGATCGTAATATATACTAATGCATTCCCAATTCTTTGAAGTTCATCCTTTATATGTTTTAAACCATCTTATACAATTAAATTCAAGATATGACACACACAACGAATATGAAACAAATACCCATCAAAATTAGGTTGAAGTGTCCTACACAATTTATCGACGACTACCTTATTAACAATAACATTATCAAAAGTAAAAGATCGAATTTTACTCTCACAATGATATTCTCTAACAATACTGATAATAGCATTATATATATTATTAGCATTGTGAGGAAATTCAATAATTCTAAAAGCAATAATTTTCTTATGCATGTACCAAAGTGGATCTATATAGTGTGCGGTTGCACCTATATATGCTCTTTTATTAATCCCTTCCCATATATCAGAAGTTAAGGATATAACACCCCCATATTGTTGCAAATTCATAATTAATTGTTGTTTTGAATTATTGAGATAATTTATTGTATCGGCACGAAGAGTGTTTCGACTTATCCCAACGTACCTCAGTTGTAGATATTCTTTCAAGAACGAGACGAAGTGTTGGTTGCCTGCAATAGCCAGAGGCAACTTAGTGGCGGCAACAAATTTCACCATTTCGATTCGAGTTTCGTCCTCCGAATACACCCACGTGAATAGGGGTGAAGTTATAGAACCGGCGCCTGGACTGCCAAATTGTAATTGTGTTTGACCAGCTGGAAGAAGTCCATGTCTGGCTGCACATGATTTGTAGTGGTGGTTGAGATAAGTGGTACCAATTCCTTTTTGCCATGCCAATCTTTGTTGGCAGTATTTACATACTACTTTAAATTCTGCAAGGCCATCAACGACTTTTCCCATTGAAATCAACTTAAAGTGATCCCAACATTTTGCTTTTTTTTGGCCTTTCGCTTTCCCCTCGCATCTGAGATATTTAATTGCTGATCTTCATCTTCGTGTTCCGCTTCGGGAACGTTAATATCATCCAAATCAATTGGAGTGTGGCTTTCCTGACCATGAATGTGAACATTTTCAGGTATCAATATATCATTTAGACCAGCAAATTCATTTGAAAATTGACTTTGCGGTGTCCTAGGCAATTCTCCATGATGTGGCAATGGCTCACATCCTGTATCAAATAAGCTCTCAACAAATGAACGTTAATCCATTTCTGTGATTGTTTATGATGAAATCTTGACTAAATGAATATAAATGTAGTGAGATTGTGAGAATTGAGAATTGGATGAATTGAAATTGTAACTAATAAACTGTAAAAATTGAATTGATATTATATATTTTGCAGTACAAGAGAGTAAAAACTCGATAATTGATATAATAAAAGAAAGTTGAGAGAGTTGTAATCTTGGAAGAGCAATTAATATGAAAAAAATCTTTGGGGAAAGGGGTTATTTATAGTAAAAAAAAAGGGGGAGTTTTAACGATTTTGTGGTAATTTTTGAGGTGATTTTGTGGTGGTGGTGGTGGTGGACGTGATGGTGACGATGATGATAGTGTTGGTGGTGGCACTCACGATCTGGTGATGCCACGATTGGTGGTTTCAAAGTTTGGTGTGGTCGTGGCGGGTGATGGTTGGGGGTAGATGGGATGGGATGGGGGTAATTTGTGACCAATTATTTGGTTAATTGTGACCAATAAATTAGTTAATTTGTGTACAATAAATAATATGTGACCTAAAAAAATGTAATTGTGACTCATAATTTATTAAGTTGTCACTATAAAATTAACTGTGACCAATTATTTTGATAATTTGTGACTGGCAAATGAGTTGTAACCAATAAAAATTTTGATTTTGTGATCAATAAATGAATTGTGACGTATGAAATTTTTTATTTGTGATCGACAAATGAGTTATGATCAATAAAAATTTTGATTTTGTGATCCATCAATGAATTGTGAATTATTAAATTTCTGATGTGTGATCGACAAATGAATTATGACTAATAAAAATTTTGATTTTGTAATCGATCAATGAATTGTGACCTGTGAAATTTTTGATTTGTGACCGACAAATAATTTGTAACTTATGGAATTTTCGATTTGTGATTTAGAAATAATTTGTAACTAATTAATTTGATAAGTTGTGACCAAATTATATAGATTTGTGACCTTAATTTATTTAATTAATAAAATATTTTATTAATCAATTATTTTATAAATAAATTTTAACAATATCTGAATTTTGAAATTGTAAACCTTTTTTCTTAGTTTTGAAATAGGCTATAAATAAACTCTTAGAAATGAATTCTTCCCTTAAAAAAATAAAAATAAAAATAAAAGGCCCAATTGTGAACTACCCAACAGCATCACAACCAAACACCAGCCCAAATTTGTGACTGTCATATCACAGATTCACAATCACAGCCAGCCGGCACCCAGTGGTTCCAACGAATTCAGCTAGGGCGAGGCCGCCGCCCTAACTGGCCACCATCTAAATCCGTCACTGAGAATAACCACCAGAGACGATATAGAGCAAGTGTTAATTTCACTAAAGAAAATAATGCAACAGCACTATAGAATCATTAAGGATATCAAGTGAATTTTTTGAGTCAGGATAACCGAAGTTTACATATACTTTCAAAGTTTGGATTAAGAAAATTGCACCTAGAGCAACATAGATTTCATGCACGATAATATTAGAAGTTACAGGGAGATTTTCCTAACTGAAGCAAAACCTGTGCTAATGTCCCCGAGATTCCCTAAATATGGAATAGATTGCAATCCGCTACCAATCTCTGAACCTGCAATTGCTTGTTGAGTGCGTTGCAGAGTTAAAAATCCCAGCATCAACATAAATTTCAAATGACTATGTGATGGAGAAGTCAAAACTAAGAAACCCAAGGTTTTTGGACTTCTCTTCCATGAATTATTTGATGAAGCTAATTTTCTTGTAACTTTGCAGCCCACACCAGTACGAGATAGCAGAGTAAGGTTGCAGCTCTTGCACTTTCTGCTTTTAAGTTACTATGCAACAAGTTAGCATTTCATTGAAATTGAAATGCAGGATAAAAATTGGAATAAAAAATTAAAAAGCTTTTGGCAATAATATCATTATTCAACAAAAAAACTTGTAAAATGGAAAGAAACAAAAATGGAAATGGCATTCTTTATAAGAAGCTTTGATCAGAGAAATCACGTATATGTTAAATCACCTGATATGAAAGCTTGTTATAGAAAAAGTGAATATTTTTTCTTTATATTTATATTTTCAACATGTCTTCTCATGTGGATGAATGATTTAATTTTTACTCGTGGCCTGACATATTAAATTTCCTTAATTGGGTGGAACTAAGACTTGAACCTCAAAAACTATAGATTGTTGTAATATAGTCTTAAATCACATCATCTAAAATTTTAAATTGTTTGAGAGGAAAGAAATTTCTTTATCTACATTTATATATTCAATAATATATAATCATGTTGAATCGCCTTATTCAAAAGCTTAAAATATTATAAAAAGCACAAATTTATTTATTCAAATTGCCTTAACCATATCCTTCAGTGTACATCTGATAACTTTTTAATCAAAAGCTTGACTCATGCACATTGACAGTGAGACTTGAATATAAGACACCTTCCTGCTTCAGATTGTGTTTGACCACCTCATTTAAAAGTTCAAACCATTAGTGACACGACCCTTCCGAATCATCGTAGTAGATTCGATACGTGTCTTGCACCGATGGTAGATACCAGCTAAACGCTGGACCCACCACCAAGGCAACTTGACTTGCTCGACTAAAATTTATTTTTAACAAAATTTTGACAGAATTTTCCCTGAAATATGAACTAAAACCACCTAAACATTAATCAATTTTCTTCAAATCAATACCTATAATATAAATAGGGTAAGACAGTCCATCAAAATACAAACTATTCAAATAAAATACTGATAAATCAACATTCACTTGCTTTACAATCAACAATCCTCAAATATACTAAAGATACCAACTATTTAATGAGTCCATATTGAACTTTTCTGATTTAAGCTACATGTATCCCAAAAGATCATATAATGTATAATTTGATAAAGGATGTCATACAACCTATGACGTGTGGCTCAATGTAGTGGTTCGACAGGCTCCAAAGCTGCCCAATTCGACTGTTATTTGCCTGATAAAGAAAAAAGGTGAAAAATATATGAGCTTAAAGCTTAATGAGTGGATAATTTGCAAATAAGTATACTTTTCTCATTATTGAAACTTTAAGAAATTCTAAAATCTGGTAACACTTTTTACAATCAAATATGAATACATCATAAAATTCTTTGTTCTTCATTTTAGATAAGTAACTGTAAAATGTAACGAATATAAATACTATGACATCCGTGAAAATCTATGAAATATTGCTGTTAATCAATACTATAAGCTGAAAGCTTTATTTTGAAAACTGAATTAACTGAATTCTATAATCTGAAATCTAATAAGCTGTAGAAATACTGAAAAATAACACCAAAAAGGTACCCAATGAATTGCCTTACTCATGTACAGAGTAATCTCGATGTACAAGGCAAAACTACTCAAATATGATATTCTGATAATCTGGTAATCTGGTCATACGTACACAGAGCTGCCCCAAAGGCTAATCACCCTAGTAAACGGCCCAAAGCCTATATGTGTACGAGAGTGGGTCCCAAAGACCTCTGATAATCTGGTCATACACTATGGAAACACATTCACAATAGTGCAGAGCAAGTAAAATCACCATAACTTGTCATACACTATGGAAACACATTCACACCAGTGCAGACTGGGGTAAAATCATTTGGGTACTTTCTGGTGGTTTTTAGAAATAACTTTAGCTATACTGAAACAGGTAATACGAATGGACATGTGCTATTGAAATGATTTAATTGAACTGAATTTCACTTTAAAAACAACTGATTATAAATCCACTTTATTCTAAAAATCATGTTGTCAAATCAACTGTATGAAAAAGTAAATTCTCTAATCTAATGTAAATTTAATAAATAATTAATTTCTAAAAAATAAGTTTTATATCCACTCACCAAGTTATGGACTGGTCATGATTTCAATATTCTCGTCATCTCCTGAAATATGATACAAGATAACCAATTTAACAATCACCCTACCAAGTATTCTTAACTTTTAACTACGAAATGCTCGACTTCTCGACACTTGGATATATTCTTTAATTTCCTTCATATTTGAAACTAATTCTACCTTCTAGAGTTCTAATCCTTTCATTAAAATCTAATTTATCAAAATAATTTTCACTCCAGACATGAAAATAATTCCTTCTTCCAAATTAGTAAAACTAATAATTATAATTTAACCAATATAATTTTCCATCTTGCTCCATAAATTCATGCCTTATTTCATCCCTACAATTATTCTATATTCATTCAAAAACCCAAATAAAAATTCAAGGTTTTTTCCAAAATTGGTATTTCATACCTTAACATAAGTAGCCTTCCCAATTCAAATATTCTTTCCTTCAATCTGGAAATTAAACCAATAAATCGCAACCCTAAAAAAATTAAGAATAAAACATACCAAGAAATTTGTCAAATTGAAGTTGAAATTGGAATAACTAACCCTACCTTTTTTTCCTTTCTTTTTCCTTTTACTTTTTACTTTTTCCTTTCTCTCTTTTCTTTCTTTCTCGATTTTTTCTGCTTCCTTCTCCTGTCTTCAGCCGGTGTGTGTGTGTGTGTATGAAATGAGAAAATTGAGTAAATGATGAAGCATTTGCCACGTGTAATCCACTCATGCCAATAATTGAATTTAAGTCCTCTAACTCTCACATAATATATTATTTAATCTTTATCATTCAATACTATATAAGTAGATTCCCAAAATTACATTTTATCTATCTTAAACCTTCAATTATTGTCAATTGTAAAATAAATCCCAATAAAATGATTTAATTTCATCTAAGTCCCCAATTGACCTTGGCTTTGACCAGTCGAACCTTTGACTTTGAATAAATAATATTGACTTTTGACTAGTATGAAATGAGACGTAAGAATCTTACCTCCTTAAAAGAATTTCGTCCTGGAAATTCTATCAACTAGAATTCGAACATATAAAGGTATAGAGCACACATAACGAATAATTTTTTCTAGCAACCTAGACATAACTTCATTCTTTCATATCTAGGCATCTTATCTAGCTAAGCTCTCTTTAACTTCACTAGCAATCTTAAAGCATAAACTAAATCTGATATCTACTTACTAAGCCTTAGAAATAGACCATACATTATTAAATATCAGATAACCTCATTGTAAACTTCATCATTAAACAATTTGACCCAAGTTCCAAATAATATCTCAAAGATCAATATGTGAAATTCTCAACTTTTCATTTTATCATATCTTAGAAGAATTCAACTATTTCCCAATTTGAAGTCCAAGATACTATTTTTGTACTCTTCAAAACTTCATCTTATGTCATGATTTGAACTATTTTCTAATCAACTCCCTTTTATATAACAATTGTTATATACTAAGACCGAATAACATTCTTTCGCCAATGTCATCACAATAAATGTCCTTAGAATATTTCACCCTCTAAGTATAACCTTACATAACATCACTTGTATCTAGTTCTAATATATCATCTCCATGAAAATAACTAATTACCCAAGTTCCCTTTAATTAACAAACTGTAGTTGATAACCTGTCTTCTGAACTTATCCTCATAGTGTCTAACATTCCAAGAAGCTACACAATGTAATTTAGTCATGTAACTCCCTAAGTCAAAGATAAATACTCAAACTCCATATAAACAGAAATCTTATCTAAATATGATTTAATAATTCTATCTCATGAACTGACTATATCATTTGAAAAGAATTCTTGTAACTTCTATCGATCTATCAACAATGATTCAAATATCATTTTGTCCCCATTCTGTATATTTGGAACCCCAAATCGAAAAATGTTTGTGGGCAGCTACTCCAATTCTAAATTAACATTATTTGGAAAAATTTCAATTGTTCATGGTTTTCTAAAACTCTAGTTATCCCCAACAACAATTGAGATAGCTCAGTATGATGTTCATTTTCTTTTAATTCTATATCAACCAATGATAATATATGCACAACTTCAATTTCAACCCTTTCAAATTGAAATATACCTTAAACTACGGTGATATATAAGTATCAATGTTTCTAGCAAGAATATAACACCACAAATTCTAACTCCAACCCCAATATAACCAACAATAAAACATGTCTTAGTCATACCTCTTTAACAATCTATAATACTATCCATAATTCATCATTTACTTCAGCATACTTTCTAAACCTTAATATAATTCATTATCATAAATCAGGCCCTCATCAACTTTAGATATGAGAGCACATATTTCATCATAATGTAATCTAATAGCAAAGCTTTTGACATTTCTAAACCCACAAGATTTTGGTGCTCTTTCTTTCTATGAAAATACAATAATAACATTTAATCCATGATAATTCTATACTCTTATTCCATAAAGAGGCCATTGACATATTACCAATGCATAATCCTTCTTGTATATTGCACAAAGACCTTCAATGAATATTATAACCTAAAGATACCATTCCACAATTTAATAAAATTTACATTTGATGATCATCTCAGACTTTAAACCATCCAACACATCCTCCATATGTTCCAAACTTATAGATCTCAATAAGAATGGAATACTTTATTCGAGAGACCTAAAAATACAATCGAAAATCTCCCAAACTTGACATTACTAAAAATTCATTAAATTCACCTTAACTTCCAAATTTAGCTCGAAGCTTATAGGTTGTATGTAATATATTATAATAATCCACAAATGGCCTTGACAAAGTTAATTAATAACCAAATATCTCATCACATTATTTGGCTACGGGACGACCATAACATCTCTTCACTTGCTGTTCACTATATCATGTAACCTTGTCATTTATGGTCACATTGTATAAGTTCAAACATTTGATTATACTTATTTCCTTAGGATCACAAAAATAGTGCTCTTTATAACTATCAAGTAACATTTCACACAAGAATATACCATCAAGATTCTATTTTTCCTTTTTAATAAATATCATCTCGACACCAAATTTATTTCCCACACTAGAGCGCCATGACCTCGATAATGCAATGTAAATCCAAATCCTTGCCGATCTTCAAATATCTATAAAAGTTTTATGCTAGAATAACCTTAGCTAAGTTACCTTCATATCCAAAATAAACATTCTTTAATCCTAGTCTCGACAATGAGGTAACCCGTCATCCATGAATTCCTTATCATATTACTTCGATGAGAATGAAATTCTTAATTCATGAAATCCAAAATCACAATTGCAGACATAGTAATCCAATAGCAACACAAAACTCAAAGAACTCAACTTATACTTACAATTTAACATGTCATTTCAATCTATTTTAATCTAACACAATAATCCCAATCATGGTCATGGGAAGAGTATTTCACTTTGCATTCTAAATATATCATCCCAATATTATTTTGACGTACCATTAATTAATATTGACGTACCATTAATTATAAATTTAGTGCACTACCATTCACAATGCCCTTTGGAATCATAAAACCTTGTTACATTGAATATCTTAATATCGTATGATCTCAACATTTAATCATGCTAATTTTCTCCCGTTCTTCAACTTTATGCTATTTCTTATTCATGTCACCCATTAGATACACACATACCAACATAAATTCCAATCATCTTTCCTTCAATAGTAGTTGAAGTACAAACCTAGATACTTGCTTGTCCCAGAATCAACAAAAGATAGGCCACGATCACATTAATTTACTCAAAATCGCAAAGTAAAACATATTTAATAACACCATTTTTCGTCGCGAATCAACATTCCATATGGTTTCATTATTTATTTATTTATTTTTCATAAACAAGATTCCTTATCATAACTCCACATCTTGATTTTCTAATATATGCATCTTCCTCCATATACTAAATATGATCACAATTTCCACAATAATTCTCATAATAGCACAATCCTTTAGATTTACAAAACAATCGTGATTTCATCTTGTAATATCACCAACTATACATATATCAACATTAGACCATATTTATCATCCAAGGCATCTACAAGACATTTTCCTCTAATAGTCATAAAAAAAAACTCATAACCTAATAAATCTCATTACCAATAAAAATTATACTTTTCACTTAACTGGCTGCTGGATATACAGTATATTAGAGAAAATATAACATGGCCCCAACATGACAACTCTAACAACTCCATTACCATCGGATAATTCTCAATAACATCCTCATACTTATTATGCTCAAATCAATAAAGTTCCTTCTTGTTTCTTAGATGCCATATTCTCGTTATCAAGGGCAATATGAGTTTCAAATACCACATTGGAGCCTGTGAGTTCTGCCACCATGCCACGGTTAATAATCTCAATGACATGCTATTTCGAAAAAAAAACTCATAATTACTCGAGCTTAACAACCACTAAACCATGCTCCGATACCAATTGACACTACCCGTCCGAATCATCTTAGGAGATTCGATACGTGTCGTGCTTCGATGATAGATACCAGCTAAACGTCGGACCCACCACCAAGGCAATTTGACTTGCTTGACTAAAAATTATTTTTAACAAAATTTTGACAGAGTTTTTCCTAAAATATAAACTAAAACCACCTGAACAATAATCAATTTTCTTCAAATCAATACCTATAATATGAATAGAGTAAGACGGCCCCTCAAATTACAAACTATTCAAATAAAATGCTGACAAATAAACATTCACTTGCTTTACAATCAACAATCCTCAAACATACTAAAGATATCAACTATCTAATGAGCCCATATTGAACTTTTCTGATTTAAGCTACATGTATCCCAAAAGATCATATAATGTATAATTTGATAAAGGATATCATACAACCTATGACGCGTGGCTCAATTTAGTGGTTCGACAGGCTCCAAAGCTACCCAATTCGGCTACTATCTGCCTGATAAAGAAAAAATGTGAAAAATATATCAGCTTAAAGTTCAGTGAGTGGATAATTTGCAAATAAGTATACTTTTCTCATTTATACATATTTTCTGAAAATTCTTGCTCTATTGAAATTTTAAGAAATTCTGAAATCTGGTAACACTTTTTACAATCAAATATGAATATATCATAAAATTCTTTGTTCTTCATTCTAGATAAGTAACTGTAAAATGTGACGAATATAAATACTATGACATCCGTGAAAATCTATGAAATATTGTTGTTGATCAATACTATAAGCTGAAAGCTTTATTCTGAAAACTGAGTTAACTGAATTCTATAATCTGAAATCTAATAATTTGTAGAAATACTGAAAAATCATACAAAAAGGTACCCAATGAATAGCCTTACCCATGTACAGAGTAATCTCGATGTACAAGGCAAAACCACTCAAATCTGATATTCTGATAATCTGGTAATCTGATAATATGGTTATACGTACGCAGAGCTGCCCCAAAGGCTAATCACCCTAGTACACGACCTAAAGCCTATATGTGTATGAGAGTGGGTCCCAAAGACCTCTGATAATCTGGTCATACACTATGGAAACACATTCACAATAGTGCAGAGTGAGTAAAATCACCATAACTTGTCATACACTGTGGAAACACATTCACACCAGTTCAGGCTGGGGTAAAATCACCTGGGCACTTTCTGGTGGTTTTTAGAAATAACTTTAACTATACTGAAACATGTAATACGAATGGAGACATGCTATTGAAATGATTTAATTGAACTGAATTTCACTTTAAAAACAACTGATTATAAATCCACTTTATTCTAAAAAATCATGTTGTCAAATCAACTGTATGAAAAAGTAAATTTTCTAATCTAACGTAAATTTAATAAATAATTAATTTCTGAAAAATAAGTTTTATATCCACTCACCAAGTTATGGACTGGTCATGATTTCAATATTCTCGTCATCTCCTGAAATATGATACAAGATAACCAATTTAACAACCACCCTACCAAGTATTCTTAACTTTTAATTACGAAATGCTCGACTTCTTAACACTTGGATATATTCTTTAATTTCCTTCATATTTGGAACTAATTCTACCTTCTAGTCCTTTCATTAAAATCTAATTCATCAAGATAATCTTCACTCCAAACATAAAAATAATTCCTTCTTCGAAACTAGTAAAACTAATAATTATAATTTAACCAATTTAATTTTCCATCTTGCTCCATAAATTCATGCCTTCAAATGAGTATTTCATCTCTACAATTATTCCTAATAACTATATTCATTCAAAAACCCAAATAAAAATTCAAGGTTTTTTCCAAAATTGGTATTTCATACCTTAATATAAGTAGCCTTACCAATTCAAAAATATTGGCTTGCAAACATATCCTTTCCTTCAATCTGAAAATCAAACCAATAAATCACAACCCTAAAAAAAGTAAGCATAAAACATACCAAGAAATTTGTCAAATTGAAGATGAAATTGGAATAGCCAACCCTACCTTTTTTTTTCCTTTCTTTTTCCTATTCCTTTTTCCTTTCTTTCTTTTCTTCTCTCTCTTTCCTTTCTCTTTTCTTTCTTTCTCGATTTTTTTTGCTTCCTTCTCTTGTTTTCAGCCCCTGTATGTGTGTATGAAATGAGAAAATTGAGTAAGAGCCTGTTTGGACCCGATTTTTTTATCCAAAAAATTAATTTTTTGACCGTTATTTCACTATTCCAGCCGTCATATTTGACTTCTTCTCTCACAGGTGGACCCCACTTTTTTCCAAACGGTCAAAAAATCAATTCTCAAAATCACTCCCAAACAGACTCTAAATGATTAAGCATTTGCCACTTGTAATCCACTCATGCCAATAATTGCATTTAAGTCCTCTAACTCTCACATAATATATTATTTAATCCTTATCATTCAATACTATTTAAGTAGATCCCCAAAATTACATTTTATCCATCTTAAACCTTCAATTATTGTCAATTGTAAAATAAATCCCAATAAAATGATTTAATTTCATCTAAGTCTCTAATTGACCGTGGCTTTGACCAGTCGAACCTTTGACTTTGAATAAATAATATTGACTTTTGACTAGTATGAAATGGGGCGTAACAATTAGAGTGATGAGAAACTTTGTCTTCAGCAAGGACAAGATGCTGCACAATGGTGCGCATGTGTATGGCAGCACTATTCAAGTGCAAGAAGATTTAATCTCAATCTGCTCTGATGAATTGGCCGCAGAAGATGGGAACCGGGAATCACAAGAAGACTTTCCAGCAGAAATCTTCCTTATGAAGAAGCAACAGATTAGCTACACCATATTGATAAAGGTGTTGCACAAGCTAAAATTTGTCATATATATTTAGTTCATCTGAGTGGGGAAGGGAAAAAGGGATTGCATACCAAACAGAATTTCTCAGGACTACTATGTTTTCTGGTTATTAGATTTTATTAATTTTGTAAATTTCACAGTTACACCGCAAAACATACACCTTGTATGGTATGACTGGTCTGAGATTTTGTACTAAGTACACTCTTTCCACATTAAAAACATTAATGGTCACTATACTTTTTAGCAAAAATTTCCAAGTTATTCACTAAACTTCACTTTTTTCCAAGCGGGTCGTTGAGCTCAAACTTTGTAACAATATTTGTTACAATTTAGTCATTCCATCTAGGTCTGTTTGGTTGGCTAACAGAAAAATTAATGTGCCAGTTTAGTTGGCAAATAGCTAGATTGTCATGTCGCGTCTTTTGTTAATCAAGCTGACAATATAGATGGAGACATCAAGTTGTTAAAAAGTTAAGTTTAATCGCACCCTCTCCTCTATTTTCAAACTTAATTCTAATTATGAGAAGCAAATAAATTTGAATTATTATAGTTTAAATCTTGCCAAACGCCAGACATTGAGCACTGAAAATATGAATTTAAAGTCGAATGCACAGAACAGATTGGACCCTTCAATCAATCCCAGTTCAGAACCAGCTAAAATTACCCAAAAATAGAAAGAAAAAGAATTATCACTACTACGACACACAGAAAATGCAAATGCATCCCATTTACAAAAATTTTATCATCCAAATACTAGGAAAGTTCCCTTATCAAAACGATTATATAGTTGTTGACATATAAAAATTCAGCCCAAATCGAACGGCCCAAGGAGTGAAACCCAATTGGAGGATCCCCAAATCAGATAACCCAAAAAACGAAGCCCAATCAAACAAATCAAGATGAAGGCCCAAATAGGGAGGCCCAAGAACGCGGTAACGCGATCGCCCAAGCGTGCAAGTCGCCCAGAATCTGAGCGAATGGAGTGCCATACAGTCGCCCAGAGCTGTTACTCTATTCTCGTCCAAACCTTCAAGTCGCCCAAGGTCTTAACAAACATAAAGCGTCGTGGTTATCAAGAAGTGCTGTTATCAAAGCAGTTATTAAAGCACCCTATCACGTTCCACGATTCAAGGAATTCAATCGAAAGCGGTTAAACGATGAAGAGTAATGGCAGCAGTTAAAAAAGGCGATTTTCATGACAAGTTGGCCATTACGAGGAAAGTGGGCAGTTATAGGACGATCAAGCAGTTTTTAGGCGGTTGATCACAAAGTGATCGTCCATGAAGTATAAAAGGGAGAAAAGACATAGAGCAAAAGACCGAATCAAAAACTCTCGAATAGAGAACATGTAATTTTAATTTCCTTAGCTTAGACTTAAACACTTTTCTTTCAATAACTCGTGTGCTTGCACCCCCTTGGAGGCACATTGTTTTTAATTTCCAATTGTAAAGTCATCGCCAATAAAAGAACACCTCTTTTTGGGACTTTGTCTCAAGAGATTTGTCCCTTACACAATCGTCTGATCCTTTTTAATTGTTAGCGACTAACCCGCGCGAAACAATTTGGCACGCCCAGTGGGACAGTGGTGTTTGGTGTTGAAAGTACAAAAGGTGAAACAATATGCCTCAGAAATCCGATAAGGAAGCAGCAAGTCAGGGAGGAATTCAGTCTGTGATCGAGCGATATAAGGAGCAGCATGCCTCTCCACGAACAGATGGACAGAATCAGAGCGGTAACAGTCGTTATGAACCAATGACGGAGTTGAGTCCTCGAACCATGCGTGCATTACTTGGAGAACTCACACAAGACGTCGTTGAACAGGTAAATCTTCGAAGTATTCATAATATGAAAAGATTTACCCAAAATGGGAATGAACACTATGACAACATGGCTAAACAACTAAACACGTTGAACAAAACAATGAATAAGTTAGTAGGCCAAATATGTCAACCGGTTATACCTCTTGCAAATCACTTTCAAATTAGGACAATTGTGGGACATAATCTCTCAGTCCTAAATCCGAATCAAGGGGTAAAATCACTTTCTGGTCCCTTTACTTCAAACCAAGGGGGTACTGCAGTGCCAAATCAGAACAATGGTAGTGGTACGCCTAACTTGGGGGGTAATCAAAACATAAGAGATAATGTCCTAAACAATGGACAACACACCCCACGTGTTAATGAGGGAATAGATGTTCAGGCTAATGGTAATGGCCCTAATTATGGTAATTTTGTTGCCAATCAAGGACCAAACATCAGGCCTCATGCAAATCAACCGGTTAATCAGCCTGTAGGAATTTCATATGATCCCAACGTCATGTTGAGGAATCAGATTATGGAAATCGTACATGATCAGATGGTTTTTGGGGTGTGTCCCGTCATTAAGCCGACATACACAAAGTCATATCCTGATTGGGTAGACCAAGCATATCCATGGCCTAGAGGGTACAAAGTGCCAGAATTCTCACTGTTTACCAGTTTAGGAGAGGTGTCTACTCTAGAACACATAGGGCGATTCACATTGCAAAGTGGTGATGTAACCGATTACCATAAAATGGGGCTTTTCTCTAGTTCGTTAACAGGAGTAGTTTTCTCCTGGTTCATCAACTTGCCAGCAAACTCTGTTCAAACATGGCAACAATTGGAACAGTTATTTCACGCTCAGTTTTATAAAACTGAGTCTGAAGTCACTTTGGCTGATTTGGCGAATCTACGTCAAATGCTAAACGAATGGGCAAAAAGTTTTCTCCAAAGGTTCAAGACAGCAAGAAGCAAGTGTTTTGTACCTCTGCCCGAAAAAGAATTTGTCAAAATTGCTCAGGGCTGCTTGAGCTTTGATTTAAAGAAGAAATTCCAAGACAAGGAATTTTCTGACCTTTTCCAGTTGAGTGCGAATGTGATCAGGTATGAACGACTGATAAGAGAGGAAGAACAGATGAAAAATTCTAGTAAAAGGACTTATTACAAAGATCAAAATTTTGATGTTCATACCATCAGTGACGAGTCATACGATCAGGCCGAAATGTGTTTGGCCGAATTGGTTAAAGGAGAAACATATACTTGTCCCATAATGGCCAAGTCTAGACCATCGGGCAAAGATGAGCCCATAAAAGATGGAAACATAAAGGTTAGAACGTTCTCGTTCGATGTGACCAAAGTTGACCTTATATTTGATAAATTATATAGGGATAAGCAGATAAAGTTGAGCGATAAGCACCCTGAACAAATTAAGGGTAAAAAATATTGTAAGTGGCATAATGCATGGTCACATTTGACTAACAATTGCTTGATTTTCCGCCATGTATTGCAGGATACCATTAAATCAGGACGAATTATGTTCGATGATAAGAAGATGGCAGTGGACGAAAATCCTTTCCCACAGCCACTTGGAGTAAACATGGTGACATCTAGATTCAAAAACAAGTTGCCAAAATTCAAGTTGGTCGTATATGATGGAGAAGAGGATCCTAGACCACATCTTAGCGTCTTTGAACGAATCAAGGGGAAAGAACCAAAAAAGGACGAAGACGCCCTGTGTGCAAGGTGTAAAAGAGAAGTGAATAGAAATACGGAGAAACCAGGGACATGGCAGCATCCTCATCGCCCTACCTTCTTCCCAAACACTCAGCCTGGTAGAGGACAAGGTACATCATTCTATAGAGGACCGCCTTTTGAGAGGCAGTTCAGGCCAGCAGATAATGGAAGAACATTCAGGCCGCAACCTCGTCGGCCAAATGTATGGCATTCATTCTAGTACAATGCAGGAAGGGCAATACCCTTCGATGAGATGACTAGGACCCAACAAAGACGTTTCCAACGAAACTACGGACGGATGATGAGGCAGTAACAGGGAGTGTCACATCCTAAAGCGCCTAAACTACTCAAGGTAGCCAATCAAAATGTCCTCAAAAATAGTGAAGAGACCGGTACAGATGAATCAATGAAGGAACTGCCAGAAACTTCTTCTGGGAGATCAAAGTTCGAGCGAGACAGAAGGGATGGAGAAGATCAAGATCAGCCCCTTACCATCCAGTTTGGTACGTTACCTCCTGTCGTGGCCAATAATTACTTACTGGCCAATGAATTCAAGAATAAAGAAAAAGAAGAAGAGATGGAGGACAACGAAGGAGAAGCTTGCGTGCTGGTATGTGAAGAAGGCCAGACTTCTAGAGAGGCCTACAACGATGAAGAAGACGACGGGATGACAGACATTGAAGAAGAAATCGACCTAGAAGCAGAAAGAAGAAAGAGAGGAGTATCACGCAATACTCTGTTGAAGCAACTACATCGAGAGGGAGTTCGCGAAGTAGACTTGTTGGGGAAACCATCTGGACGTCCTTTCAATTTCTACGTACTGTACGGGACACCCAAAAGGAAGAAGAGAGTGCCTCGCTCTGAAAAGTATGGGTCACCTCCAAGAATAATGCCCCCTCCCGCAGGTTGGGTAATTGATGAGGAAGTATTAGAAAGAAGTAGGAAGGAAGTTCAGGAGACAAAGGATCAGCGTGATATACTGCATGTCGACTTATCACAGGTGGATAATTCGATGGAAAACAAGCAGGAAGTAGAAATAGAGGCTGCCGAAAAAGTTATTTTTAAACGGCCAGCCATGAAATTGACTAAACACTTGAGGCCATTATACGTTAAAGTTCTAGTTAACGGCGTTCCAGTGGCAAAAGTGTTTGTCGACAATGGAGCAGCTATAAACACCATTCCATCTAGGATGATGAGGAAGTTCGCAAAGACAGAGGGTGGCATGATTCCTACAGAAGTCATCCTCACTAGCTTCAATGGAGGAGCAACTTCAGCTAAGGAAGTTATGCCATTGGACATAACTATAGGGATGACTAATAGGACCACTGTCTTCTTTGTAATAGATGGTCCTACTAGTTACAATGTGCTACTAGGAAGAGATTGGATACACAGAAGTCGCTGTATACCCTCATTGCTCCATCAATGCCTAATCTTTTGGAATAACAAAGACGAAGCAGAGGTGGTACAGGCCGATCATAGGCCTTTTGTCGCAGAAGCAAACTCGGTGGAAAAGTTCATGTACAAAGGAAACTATGGACCTGTCAGGGTAGTACAAGACGGGGAAGAAACTCAGGTTGTCACGCAAAGCGAAGAACCGTTCTCAGTGGACGCACTCACTGAGATGTTCAAACAGATGAGGCCAAATATAGTGGTCCTGGAAGAGCCAGTGATTGGTAAAAGAATAATCAAGGAGTCTTGAATGGATTATGAGTTATGAAAGCAAATGGCCGACATTCAGGCCTTCAAAGCCAGACTGATGGCTTTCAATAAGGAATGTAATGACAAGGTGAAGGAAGAGACTGCCCTAAAAGTGCTGAAGGACAAGTTGGCAGTATTCGAGTTAGAGCAAAGCATTGGCCGAGAAGTCAACAAGGTGGACTGTTTAGAAGAGGAAGTACTTATAAGGGAACTGGACGACGAAGTGATGCGGATTGCCAAACCTGGATACGCTCAAGCACAAGACCCTCTGATCAAAGTAAATATTGGCAATGAAGGAGAAGACCGTCCAACATTCATCAGCCAGATGCTCGACCAAGAGGTTAGTAACAAATTAATCGCTTTGCTAAAAGAGTACAAAGATTGTTTTGCTTGGGAATATGAACAAATGCCTGGTTTAGATAGAGACATGGTGGAACATAGGTTACCAACTAAGCCTAACTTTAAACCGCATAGGCAACCTCCTAGACGTTTTGCTCCCAATGTACTCCCTGAAATCAAGAAAGAGATAGAGCGATTATTGAAAGTAGGTTTTATTAGAACAGCCAGATATGTCGAATGGTTGTCCAATGTCGTGCCAGTACTAAAAAAGAATGGTAAACTAAGGGTGTGTATAGACTTTAGAAATTTAAACATAGCTGCACCCAAAGATGAGTATCCAATGCCCACGGTGGATTCTTTAGTAGATTCAATTGTCGGACATGTCATGTATTCTTTCATGGATGGGTATTCAGGATACAATCAAATTTATATAGCTGAAGAAGACATACACAAAACTGCCTTTAGATGCCCTGGATCTCTAGGATGTTTTGAATGGGTGGTTATGCCTTTCGGCCTAAAAAACGCAGGGGCAACTCATCAAAGGGCAATGAATTTAATCTTTCATGATATGATAGGCAAGTTTGTTGAAGTGTGTATAGATGACATAGTAGTCAAGTCCATTAAAGAAGAGGACCATTTCGAACAGTTAAGATGTTCGTTTGAGCGAATGAAGCAATATAAGCTAAAGTTGAATCCCTTGAATTATGCATTCGGTGTTAATGCAGGAAATTTTCTTGGTTTCTGAGTACATAAGAGAGGGATTGAACTTGATAAAAATAAAGCGAAGGCCATTTTAGAGGCCAAACCACCTAGCAACAAAAAAGAATTGCAAAGGTTTCTAGGCCAAGTAAACTTTTTAAGACGCTTTATTTCTAACTGTGCAGGGCGAACTAAAATCTTTTCGTCGCTCTTAAATCTGAAAAATCAGGACGAATTCTTCTGGAAAGAAGAACATCAAAAGGCTTTTGAAAGCCTCAAGATATATCTATGAAGTCCACCAGTGTTGGTGTCCCAACCAAGGACGGCCAATGAAAGTGTATGTATCGGCTGAAAAAGAATCAATAGCTGGAATGGTCGCACAAGATCAATTTGGTGAAGAAAGGGCAATTTACTATTTAAATAGACGGTTAACGAAATGTGAATGTAATTACTCTGCTATCGAAAAATTATATCTTGCATTGTATTTCACATGTACAAAATTAAGGGCTTATTTACGGTCCGTAACCGTTTATTTAATTTCTAAAGTAAATTTAGTTAAGTATATGTTCTCGCGCCCTATTTTACACCAAAGGGTGGGCCTTTGGACACTAGCTTTATCAGAATTCGAAATACAATATATACCTCAAAAGGTAGTAAAAAATTAGGCTTTGGCTAACTTTCTAGCCGATCATCCATGCCTTGACATGCCTGAAGAAATCGAACTAGAAATCAATTCGTTCGAGTTAAAACCTTGGGTGTTGTATTTCGATGGGTCAAAAACCTCTAAAGGTGTAGGAGTAGGAGTAGCATTGATTAATCCTTTAGAGATTTGCTACAAGTTCGCATTCACTTTAGACAGAATGTGCACCAACAATCAGGCCGAATATGAAGCCTTAATTGTAGGCCTAGAACTAATGATAAATATGAGAGTAAGAAATATGATCGTTAGGGGCGATTCTCAATTGGTGATCCATCAATTGATCGGTGATTTTAAATGCCAAAGTGATTCCATTCTAAGTCAATATGAGATCGCCCAAGAATTATTAGAGGAATTCGATCAAGTAGAACTTCAATGCGTTAATAGGATATTAACGACGTGGCAAATGAATTAGCCCAAATGGCCTCAGGGTACTCAAAGATTTTGAATTGGAAGTCTACTTGTAAGTATGGAATCATATTGCCTGTGACTCAAAGAAGGGTGAGAAAGATTGAACTTCACTGCATACAAGATGGAGATGCAATGGATTGGAGAACAGAGATTAAAGGGTTCCTTAAAGAACCTAATGGAGGGATTAGTAGGAAAATGAAGCTGTGTTTGCTGAACTATACACTAATAGATGAAGAGTTGTTTAAGAAACGCTCTGATGGTGTATTACTAAAGTGTGTAAGTTTGCAAGAGGCCAAGACGATCATGGCTGAGGTGCACGAAGGAATATGTGGAGCTCATCAAGCTGGCCAAAGGATGAGATGGTTAATTATTAGGAGTGGATATTTTTGGCCAAAGATGGGAGAATTATGCGTTCAGTATGCAAAGAGTTGTTTAGTATGCCAAAAATATGGTCCAATACAAAGGGCGCCAGCACGAGAGATGGCACCTATTATTAAACCTTGGCCGTTCAAGGGTTGGGCGATAGACCTGATAGGGAAGATTTATCCCCCATCGTCCAAGCAACATACTTTTGTTATAGTTGCAATCGACTATTTCACCAAATGGGTAGAGGCGGTACTTTTGAAAGAGATCACCCAGAAGAATGTTATAAAGTTTATCCGTGATCACATTATTTATAGGTTTGGAATTTCACAAACGTTAATGGTAGATCACGGAACATCTTTGAATGGGGATCAAGTGAACAAATTTTTGAGCGAGTTTGGGGTTAAATTAGTAAACTCCACACCATACTACGCTCAATCCAATGGACAAGCAGAATCTTCTAATAAGATTCTAAAAAATATTATCAGAAAGATGATAGATGAAAATGCCAGAAATTGGCACGAATGTCTGAACAAGGTCTTATGGGCTTCTAGAACATCACCTCGGTCAAGTACCAAAATTACTCCTTTCCAACTTGTTTATGGACAGGAGGCCGTTTCGCCTATGGAAATCAATGTGTAATAGATTAGAGTGTGCTTGCAACATAAGTTGAATGATGATGAGTATGCCGAATCACTAGTTCAAAATTTATTAAGGTTAGACGAATTAAAGTTGGACGTTTTAGATAGATTGCAAGTTCAAAAACAAAGAATGACAAAGTTTTATAATAAAAAAGTCATAGCCAAGTCGTTCAGTCTGGGTGAACTAGTTTGGAAGACAATACTCCCTTTGGATAGCAAGGATCCAAAGTACGGGAAGTGGTCGCCCAATTGGGAAGGACCATACAAAATAAACAGTGTGTTGCCCAATGGAGCGTTTCACTTAGAAGATTTAGATGTCACCAAGCACGTGAGATTCATTAACGGCAAATATTTGAAATAATATGTTCATTCTTTATGGGAATGTGAACAGATAAAATCATAATCAAATATGTTGAACGATTAAATGATAATAAGGTCAGAGCGAAATACGTTCAAATGAAGTCCTTTATTATCAAACGTTCATTACAAAAATACAAATAATGGATGCTCTACGAAATACAATTAAAAGTAAGCTAATCTCCCGGTTGATCGCTGAGTAAGCCTCACACCGCCTTCCTAAATACATCGCTGCAATGGTGGGATCGCCGAGTAAGAGGGTGGACTGGCCTCACCACCTTCCTAAATGCATCGCTGCAATGGCGAGCAAAGAGGCTGAGAAGCACTCTCAGCAAGTAAAGTGGCCCGCAAGCATCCCAAAAATTGCCTTCTATCATCAACTCCTTGTAAAGGACAAAGAGACGATGGGAAGAACTTCGATGGTAAAAACTTCCCTGCTGGCCAGAAAATATTTCTTATACCTCCCACACCAAAGGTGACATCAAGGTAAATAGAAAAATGGGCGGACTAAACAGTCCATTTTGGATCGGATTGATTGTCAGAATGCCAAGCAATGGCAGCAAATTAGTTTCGAAGAAGAAAATGAAGATGAAGATGGAAGATGAAAAATGCGAAGCATTTATAGGGGGTGGAGATGAAGAGACAGAATATGAACAGCCACATTTCTGCCTAGTAAATGGAATTAAATAGCCCAAAGTCTTGAAAAAAGTGGTGGAAATATCAAAAGAAAATGGACAAGATTTTTAGCACAAAACAGTTAAATGCTTGAAGAATTGACGACCAAAAAACAAATGTCAAATAAATGCACAAGAAGTTAATGTTCATTAATGATGAACAAAGCTACAAAGGGAAAATCAAATTACAAAAGAAAAAAGATATCATATGTCTTAATTACAGTCCACCCCATACTGAACGAATTCGTTCCTTAAGTTTTTCCCAATCCTCGTTCTACCGAGAGGAAGTGATGTTCAATTCGGCCTTGACATCATCATCAACTTCCAACTTCTTGTACTGCTCGACCAAGGACTTACTTCGCTCAATTCCCTGGGAGGCGTTGCTCTTTTTAACAGCCATTCTCACCCTGCAGTCGTCCATTTTGGTTTGAAGTTCCTTCATCTGAGCAACCAAATTAACCATCAAAGAGTCTTCAACCATGACTTCGGAAGAGATTTCTTTCAACTCGTCCTCAACCTTGTTAATCTCCATACACAAAGACTCTTTCTCAACTACGGCTCGAAGATATTGAGTACTTTTGGCCTTTAGTTCAGCATTCTTGGCCAGCAAAGAAAGGACCTCGGAGTGGATAACCTTCAACATCGCTTTAAAATCGGCAGAAAGATTGAGCGATGGAAGCATCAGTGCTTGCTCCAACTTCGCATTCAAATGCTCAAATTTATCCTTGTGTCTGGCAGCACTAGCCCTTCCAATGTCCATATCCATGAAGGACACGTACTCAAATATCGACTCCTTGAGGAACTTCAAATCTTCCTCTGAAGAAGCAGTAGGACGATCAGATGGAGCAGGGCGAGACGTCTGGACTTGCCCCCAGGAAGCGAACAAGTCTTGGATAGAACGCACAATCTTGTCAGCATCCTGCAAAGAAAGTTGCCAATATTAAAGATTCTCACTACAATGAACAAGATAGAAATAAAAGTGAAGCAAAGATTACCTCATCAACAATCGTGGAAGATGGCATGCCCTTAGCCAAGTCTGCCACCAACGACTCCTCCATTCATGAGGACTTACCCTTATCTGAGCGAGAAGATGTTGCCACAACGAGCGGACTCATAGGAGTATCTGCAAAACTCAAGAGCAACAAATCAGAAACCAACAGCACAAGCAAAGGTAAGACATCAAAAAAAATTGAATTACCTTCTGCTTCGATGTTTGGGGGGTTGACGCCCTGGGAAAAAGGTGGTTCATCCAAGGGTTGTGATGAGGACTCCGGAACTAAAGATGTCTCTTTAAGCGTAGCCCCCTCATCAACTGGTTTGGATGAAGCAGCCTCAGCGGAGGATGATGGAGTAGGAGTTGTCGATGCCAAAGCCTTTGAAGGAGAGGCTGAACTTTTCTGAGAAGTCCAAAAGATCATTAGCACACAGAAAAATTTCAAGTAAGGAAAAGTATGCTTGTGAGTAAACCAATTTAATTACCTTCCTCCTGACGATGAGAGGGGCATCATCATCATCATCAACATCATCCTCCAGAATAGGAGATGCTGAGGCTGGCCGTTTGCGGCTTGGGGCACTCTTGGCTGTAGTAGGCTTGGCAGGGAGAGAAGAAGATGGACGATCAGACTGTTTAGTGCGACGAGAAGGAGAAGGACTCCGAATGGACAAGGGAGTGACTAAAATAGGAGGAGGGGAAGAAATGTTCGGCTGGTCTAGCGAATGAAAGGCACGATTGGCGTCAGTCGCAAATAATCTACGCTTCACTGACGGTCAGAGCTGTTCAAAAAGTGGGTGAATGGTGTGGCTAGAATTGAAGGGGGCTAATGAAAAATGGCTGGTTAAAAGAAGATTGCGAGCATTTATAGCCTCTTCCTCCGCCTTATTAATAGTATGAAAACGGTCAATTAAGTTCCTTGAATAGCAAGGAGGAACAGGCCAAGTTTGGCCGAAACCAAGCTGGCGAGCAAAAAATTGGGGAACATAAATTTCTACCCCCGCCTTAGCATTGGTCCCAGTTAAAATATCGTGAAATAGCTCCCTCCCGATTAAAAACTGGATCCAAATAAGTAGGGAGGTGCTTGCGCTGTCTATAGTGGAGGGGGGATGTACATAGTTTGGAGTCAAAAAATGAGGAAAATGAAAAAAGGAAGAGATTGAATCCAAAGAATAAAAGAATGAAAAAATGTCCCTTCTGGACATATTTACAGGAGCCAAGGGCTCCATGGCTAGCCCATAACAGCTAGCAGAGGAGCGAGAAATTGATGGAGCACCAAGCAATGGAAAATAGGATCTCAACCATAGTTGAGTGAACCAAAGAAGTCCACTGCCAGTGGGAGATGCACCATTCTTCAATTGAGTTTGAAGAGAGGCCATGCCTCTATAAAGGGCAGCCAAAAACAAAGAACATAAATTCAAAGGCCTGCCGCGCCCCAATTCGTGCGCTATAGGTAAGTAACTCAGGGAGGGCTTTATGCTTGGCACACACAAAACACATTTACAAAGCCAAACTAGAAGGAAGGCCATTCGCTCGGTATGGGAAGGCTCAGTGCTCGAATGATTGTGAAGGGTTTGCAGGCTTGAATAAGATTCGGTGTAATTTTTACCAAACTTTGGGGCGCCACAGAAACCAAGATACCAGGAAAAATGGTATCGCCCAAAGGTGGTAGATTCACCAGGGCCCCAACATCCCTAAAGGTAATAGAAATGGGGCCAAGAGAGAAAATAAAGGCATTATACTCGGAAGACAAAAAACTCAAAGCAATCGAAAAAAGTGTTGAATCAAAAGTAAGGGGGCGAATAGAGATTTCTAACAAATCAGAAATCTTAGCGCTATCAAAAAGTGTCTTAGTAGGACCATGACCCACAAGGTGAGCATGCCACCTACGGAAAGCTACATCAGATTTAGGGCAAGTGCGAATACCTCTTTCGCGAAGTGGCCCCAGCGGCAGAGAGTTTAGAAATGGAGGGCCTTGAGTACAAGGAAATAGCTGACCCATCGCCGCCTGTTCAACTGCCTCTGCATTGTTGAAGAAAGGACCTAAGTAGAACTCATTGCGTTCAACATCGACGGGCGCGAGAAAACTCGGAGTTATGTATGGACGACTCAGGAGTTTTTGAAAGTCATCAAAACTAAAGGAGTCGCCAGCTTGAGATTGTGAAGTAGTCATTTGAGATGGAACGAAGTTTTTCAGGGTTACGTAGCAGGGAAGCAAAAGATGAACAGTAAATCGTGGGAGAAACGCGAAAAATTTGAGGTGTGATTTAGTGGTGCAGCGAAATGGTGTGTTTGGGGATTATAAGGGTTTGCAAAACGATGCACCTTTCCAAGTTATAGAAGAAAGCAATGATTGAAATTCTTGGAAATTTCGAATGTTGCTGGAAACACAAAGTGAATATGGCAAAATTTAATAATTATTATTAATTCTGCCATATTGGGGGGTAATTGTTGACACATAAAAATTCAGCCCAAATCGAACAGCCCAAGGAGTGAAGCCCAATTGGAGGATCCCTAAATCAGATAGCCCAAAGAACGAAGCTCAATCAAACAAATCAAGATGAAGGCCAAAATAGGGAGGCCCAAGAACGCGGTAACGCCATCGCCCAAGCTTGCAAGTCTTCCAGAGCTGTTACTCTATTCTCGCCCAAACCTTCAAGTCGTCCAAGGTCTTAACAAACATAAAGCGTCGTGGTTATCAAGAAGTGCGGTTATCAAAGCAGTTATTAAAGCAGCCTTATCATGTTCCACGATTCAAGGAATTCAATCGAAAGCGGTTGAACGATGAAGAGTAATGGTAGCAGTTAAAAAAGGCAATTTTCATGACAAGTTGGCCATTACGAGGAAAATGGGCAGTTATAGGATGATCAAGCAGTTTTTAGGCGGTTGATCACAAAGAGATCGTCCATGAAGTATAAAAAGGGAGAAAAGACATAGAGCAAAAGACTGAATCAAAAACTCTCGAACATATAACATGTAATTTTAATTTCCTTAGCTTAGATTTAAACACTTTTCTTTCAGTAACTCGTGTGGTTGCGCCCCTTGGAGGCACATTGTTTTTAATTTCCAATTGTAAAGTCATCGCCAATAAAAGAACACCTCTTTTTTGGACTTTGTCTCAAGAGGTTTGTCCCTTACACAGTCGTCTGATCCTTTTTAATTGTTAGCGACTAACCCGCGCGAAACAATAGTAACATTTAAAGAAAAAGAAAATCTTTGCTACAATACAGAGGCATGAACATAACAACTTTGTATACCAAGAAAAGGACAGCAATAAAATTACTTGAAAAATTGGGGTGGCTTGTAATGAAGAAAGGGACCCAGGGATTATTCCTCTGCTCCGCAAGAGAACTACAGGGAAATGCAGTGACGCAAACCCCTGGAAGAGCAACCATTTTCATGAAGGAAAATTCAGCTGTTGGAAAGTTGATTAGACAGAGGAAAGAATTGTAAGGCGCCAAGATAAACCATTAGATAGTGTTTTTTTTTTTTTTGATACCTAGGTGTCCCAGCTTCACCAGACTAAATTCTGGACCCCTAGCCACCGGCCCCTTAGTGACTAGCGGAGGTAAACCGTAGGTTGTGCCCTTGTTGGATCATAGGTTCCCACCCGGTCTAAACTCCTGACCTCAAGAGAGCTTTCCTCCATAGTGATTAATCCACCAATAAATTGCCCCTTTATTAGATTAAAGGTTCCCACCAGGAATCGAACTCTCCACGCTGAGATTGCGAGCACGCCAAAGGTGATTGATCCACCAACTCGGATGTGCCCTGGGGGGCAAACCATTAGATAGTGTTGATAACACAAGGGGGGAGTAGTGCTGGCTGTTACGTGTGGTGAGAGAGCAACTTTGTCGGATGGTTGATTAGCAATATTACTTTGCCAGAATTTTTTTAACATAATGGCTGACATCTATTTATATGTGCATGGATTCCGTGTGAATAAAATAATTCAAAAAAGAAGTGGATCCCCTCTCATTATGAGTGTCGATAAGTTGTTATGTCAAAAAAAATCGAGCAACATAGCATGATTGTTAGCAATATATGTGTGGGACCAGTCAGATTTGATCCAAAAAAAGGGGAAGAATAATAACTTGAATCTTTGGCACATCTTGTGTTTTGGTTCAAATCTTTAAATCTCTGGCACGAATTACACTAAACGTTTGTATTCTTCACACAATTGATCTTTTCAGGTGGATTGCATCCAAAAAAGAAATTCATTTTGTACGCAGCATGCAATTACTCTTATTTTATTTTTATTTGAAGGGGCAAATATAGAATAAAATATAGCCCTTGTTTGAGCCCCATTTTTTGGGTAGAATGAATTTTTAAATAATGTATTGATGGGAAATGTGTAGTTAAAAAATAAGGAAAAGTTTTGAATTTGTGTGTAATATTATTTTATTGAAAAATGTGTTGTTGAAATGATATCAAAACATTTTGAAAAATGAATTTTTCTAAAAGAATGGAACTCAAACAAGGGCATAATAAAGAAAATAATTAAAAATTATATATATGTAAAGTGCTTGTTTGGAAAAGTTAAAAAGCTGATTTTGATAAAAATAAGTGGTGTCTCGTGAATAAATGGTGAAAGAATGTGTAGTAAAAATAAAGTTATATATCTAAAACGTCCTAGTGAAGAAAAATATTTAAAAATTTTGAAATTAGTTGTAGTTAACCTGCTCAAACTAAAAGAATATAAGTTGATACATTTTATGTAGAGCTTGTTCTACATAGTTTAAATTTATATATATATATATATATGTATATTTTTTTTTTATAAGTTACAGTGTTTTCCTTAATATAGATTTATAGAAGAATTGAGTGTGTGTGTGTGTGTGTGTGTGTGAAAGAAAATAATTATTTATAAGTACTCTTGAATATCAAATGACCAAAATAGATATTATAATATTACATTGAAATTTTGTAATATCAAATTAAGACAACATTCTATTATATAACACGATAATTATTTAATGACAATTTTTGAAGATGTATAATGTTTTAGGGTTGGTATTGCTGTATTTTTAAAAGAATTAGCTTTTGCTATGCTTAAAAAGGAAGTAGTCGCAAAAAGAATGAGGTATCGTTTTGATAAATTGTTTCGAAATTCCTATATATTTTGAAAAATCAACGCTTTATAATTTGATAAATAAAATTTGTTTGTTATTGAGCCCGTATACAATTATTAAAATGAACATTGATTAAATGGTGTCTTTTAATTGTAAAATTTATTTTCACTTCTGTGAATAATATGTAATATTATCAAATATATTTTAAGACGTGCAGCATATTATTTTAAAAATGTGAAAATCAATATCTGTTAAATTTCAAAATTTATAAAATTACAATATAAACATAGTTTATATAGTAGAAAATGTTATGAATCTGCGCTGCCTCGCTATTTCTAAAAGAGATGGGCCTATTAAATTGGTTTATTACCCAGCCCATCTATTAAAAACGTCCTTTTGTATAACGACTTTTGCCTTTCTTAAGGGATGCCTTCTGCCATACACGTGGCTTTTTGGCAACCCTTGATCTATGACGTTTGGTTTGAGTACTTATATTTTGAGGGCTCCATTTTTGACAGATTATACAGTCTTACTCTCTCGATTGTTCTATCTGTGTGTGAGTTAGGGTTCTCTGAAAATTGGTAGTCTTCATCTTTGTGATGATTTCTCTGTAGTTGAGTATTGAGAGTTGTTTAGAAGATCTGTGTGTAAGATTCTTGGTAACCATATTTGTAAAAGATAGGCTAGAGAGAACTTGAAAATCTGTGATTTCTTCGTACATTTGCATGATTTCTTGTAAATTTTAGTGGATCTAGAGTTTAATCGCTTAGTCAATACTCAACAAGTGAGTAGGTCTTTGTGACTGAACATCCGAACCTTTAAGGGTGCAAAATTCTTTGTGTTCTCGTTTTTCTTAAAAATTTATTTTTAATTTCTCAACAATCGAACAAATGTTTTTGCTATGAATACCAACAAGTGGTATTAGAGCAGGTTTCGAATTTTTTTTTTTTTTTATTATCCTTAATATGAGATTCTAGTGAAATCTATTTTCTGGAAACCTTTCTCGTTTTCTCCTTTTACTCTCGATCTAAATAGATCCAACTGTTGGTTGGATTATTTTAAAATTAGTTTGCTTTTTTGGGGAATTTGTTTCTCCATATTCGTTATACTAGGGTTTGTACCCAAAATTTATTGAAAACAACTGTTGAATCTCAAAACTCGTACTTGACTCGTTCAGATTTGTTATCTTTGTTGAGTTTTGGTAACTGTGTTTTTAACTCATACTAAGTCTTGGTGAGTTGAGTCAACTCACTCCGATTCCTTGCTGAGTTCTTGACTAACTGTTTAGTGTTACTGAGTCTCTGTGACTTGTTGTCAAGCTGACCTGTGCTGGTATTCTTGGATCGATTCTGGTAATCTGACTATACTTTCACTCTGAAATCTTGAGATTCTAGATTCTGGTAACCTCTGAAACACCTTCCTTAATTATGAAACTATTCTTCTGTTAATCTTGAACAAGGTCATTAAGGTCAGTAACCTGCCATTACTTTCCTTTGTCCAAGAACCCTTGAAGATCTGGGAATATGAGAGAGCAGTGGACCCCAGGGTTATACTCCTTAGACCAAATTCAAATTAACCTGTGTATTAAGTAAATCTAATTCTCTGTAATCTTTGATAATTGCATGATAAGTAGCAAAAATAAACAACGTTTATTTTGTACTGCCTTTGTTCACTGCAATTGTATTGTACAACTGCCTGCATTTATTTTGTGTATTGTACAACTGTTACTTTGTGAGCATATTTGCCAATATGTCTACTGTACAAAAATTTGAAGTCCAAACTTGGAATGGTATTGGAAATTTTAGCCTTTGGCGTTAGAAAATGAGAGCATTATTATTAAAACAGAGGTGTGCAGGGGCTTTAGATGGTACTTACATGCTGATACTAGAGTTTTTGTACTTCACTGAGACTATGCCTAATAAATGCTATTTGCTTAGGCACTTTCATAACTTCATATTTGATACAGCTCTCAATTTAAAAGAAAATATTGACAGATATACAAAATTGATTCAAGATTTAGATAATTGTGATGAGAAAATTTCTGATGATCAGTAGGCTATTGGCCTGTTAAATTCACTTAGTGAAAGATACAGAGACATTAGAAATTCTTCAAAATATGGGAGGGAAAACCTTACTGTTGATATCATCACTACTGCCTTAAGAAATAAGGAACTTGAACTAAAGTCAGAGTTCAAAGATACAAAAATTAGTAAAGGTCTCCACATAAAAGAGAAACAAAACCAAAGTAGGAAGAAGAATGTATGTAATTACACTTCCTTTTATAAGGGCAGATTTCAAAAACCAAAACGTAAGGACGGAAATAAAGGTTAGACTAAAATCAAAAACCAAGTCATGAAATGTTATTATTGTGGAAAGACCGAACATCTAAGTAAAGACTGTTTCAAGAAAATTTCTGGTTCAAAAGGAAGAAATAGCTCTGATGATTCTACAGCTGTAGCCTGTAATAATGAACTTGACATTCAGGGTGTTGTTCTTGCCAACACAACAAAAAGAGACCCAAATGAATGGGTCATTGATTATAGATGCACTTTCCACATGTGTCCTGTTAAGGAATGATTTGCTGAATTTGTTGAACTCAATGGAGGTCAAATTCAGATGGGGAATGACATGAGTTTTCAAATTAAAGAAATTGGAAAATTTATGCTGAAGTTGACCAACAACTACTTACTTGAGTTAAACAACACCAGATATGTGCCTGATTTGAAGAGAAATCTAATATCCCTAGGAGAGTTAGATTATAAATACAACATTGTGATTCATAAAGGGCTTATAAGTGTAAATGATGACAATGGGGAAGTCATCACCTCTCATATGACACATGAAATTTACACTATCTTTGGTGAACCTCTTGTAGGTTCCACCTCCACGGCTGTAAATTCTAAAACAAATCAGTCTCTAATCTGATATAAAAGGTTTGGCCACATTCCTGAAAAAGGTCTTTTTCTCTTGAATAAATTTGGCTGTTTTGGAAATGATAACATTGAAAAGTTAGATTTTTGTGAAGACTGCATTATTGGAAAACACCAAAACCAATCTTTCAAACCTGTAATTCTTAAATCATCGTGTATTTTAGAGTATTTACATGCTGGTCTTTGGGGACCAGCCTTTGTAAATACACTGAGTGACTATAGATTCTATCTACTTATAGTAGATGATTTTTCAAGGAAAACATGGACTTTCTTGTTGAAACAAAAAACTGATACTTTTCAAATCTTTAAACAATGGAAATTGATGATTGAAAATCAAACTAACAGGAAAATTAAAGCACTTAGAAGTGACAATGGACTTGAATTTTGTAATACTAAATTTGATTTCTTTTGTAAAGAAAATGGTATACTAAGGCACAGAACTGTGACATACACCCCGCAATAGAATGGTGTTGCTGAAAGAATGAATATGACCCTATTAAAAAAGGTCAGGCGTATGTTACATAGTTTTGGCTTACCAAAAAAATTTTGAGAGGAAGCCCTCAAATTTGCAACCTATCTTATAAATAGAAGTCCATCAAGTGCTATTAATTTTCAGATACCTGAAAAATTGGGGTCAGAAACCATACCTGATTACGAAAAACTGAAAGTATTTAGCTGTGTTGCCCACTCTCATCAAAATGAGGGAAAATTGGAACCAAGATCACAAAAATGTGTCTTTCTTGGTTATGGAGAGGAAACCAAAGGATATAGATTTTGGGTTAAGGAGCTTATGATGGCTTTAAAGTCATCATAAGCAGAAATGTCATATTCAATGAAAAGGATATGCCATGCTTGAACTCATCAGGACCAAAATCAAATGAATCAACAATCATAAAGCAGACTATTCTAAAAAATCAATTTGAAAGCCCTAATGATTAGATTGAGGTGGTGACCACTCAATTTGAAGCTAAAAGTGATCAACTTGAACCTGAAATTGAATTTGAAAATTCATCTCTTACTAATTATCAATTGACAAGAGATAGAGAGAGGAGAAATAGAATACCCTCTACCAGATTTAACAGTGATGACTTTGTCACCTTATTTTCTGGTTTGGATTCTTTGAATTAGAGATGGTAATTTGAACCGTCAAAATCGAAAATCGCGATTAATCGAACCGAACGGGGCGAAAAAACCGAACCGATGGTGCAATGGGGCAAATATGGCTTTTATTTTAATGAACCGGTTCATGGTGGTACAGGTATGACATTTATTCCGTCGAACCGATTACCCGCTAAAAAAAACAATTAAATTGATTATTGAAATTTATACTACTTTTCTATCTAGCCCAAAACAAAAACCCCCCCCCCCCCCCAATTACATCTACATGACTCAGCCGGCCAACCTGCTTACCATTATCCCATAATAATAGTATTAGTATGACAATATATAAATGCAAACCCTACTCTTCACAAACTACAAACTCATGCACGGCTCTTTTTGTTGTTAATTTTTTTTATTGTGTGTAAAAATTTTTACTTCTTCATCATACTCTAGAGCTTGTGCAACGTTTAGCGAGAAAGAAGCTGACAAAGAGGTACATTTTTTTATTTAAATCTTAGTTAAGACCATTCTAGAATAGATAGTATCGTTATATTCTCTATTTACATTTCTTATTTACTATATAGAAATCAACTTTGAGTGCTGATCTATGCTAGTAAGACTTGTGGGGAAGAATGAATCAAGTAATTTCGATGCACAACAATTAAGAATGAAGGAAAAGTTTAGTATTGTTATATTTATAATATTGTTTGTTAAATTTGTATTTTACAATTGAAAATTGGGATAATGTTTACATTTTCGTTTGGAATATTGTATTTTTGTTTTCATTGACTTTTTTCATAAATTATTTTATATCAATTTGATGGATGAACCTATAAAAAATAATTCATTTTCATGGTTATTAACCGAACCGAACCGTGCCGAACCGAGATACAAATCGAACCGATTTACGTGGTTATAGTGCGGTTATGGTATAGTCAAAAAATTGGTGGTGCGGTTATGATTTTGGCCGAACCGACCCATAACCGAACCGTTACCAACCCTACTTTGAATTCAGAACCAAACATTTATGAAGAAGCTGTTAGTTGTACTAACTCAAATCTTTGGAAGGAAGCTATGGATGAAGAAATGAATTCCCTGATTAAAAATGACACTTGGGTGTTGGTGGATAAACCAAAGGATAAAAGGATAATTGACTGTAAGTGGATCTTCAAAATAAAACAAGGGGACTCTAATTCAAAAAATAAAAGGTATAAAGCCAAATTGGTAGCAAAAGGCTTTACCCAAAAGGAGGGTGTGGATTACAATGAAATTTTTTCACCAGTTGCAAAGTACACCTCAATTAGAATTCTCCTTACTTTAACTTCCCAATTTAACTAGGAATTAGAACAACTGGATGTCAAGACAGCTTTCCTTAATGGTGAACTTGATGAAGAAATATACATGAATTAGCCAAAGGGGATCGGGTAAAATCAAAAACCCGACAGGTTTGTCTTCTGAAAAAAATCATTTTATGGGCTTAAGTAAGCCCCCAGGCAGTAGTATATAAAATTTTACTCTTATATGAAAACCTTGGGCTTTATGACAAGCAACTATGATTCCTATTTTTTCCTTAAGGTTTCAGCTGGTTTTGAATCCATTTATCTGTTGTTATATGTCGATGACATAGTACTTACTTGCCATGATAAATCTGAAATAGAATCTGTTAAGTTTAAACTAAAATTAGAATTTGAAATGAAAGATTTAGGAAAAGCTAAAAGAATCCTAGGAATGGAAACAGAAGGGGGCAGAAATAATTACATGTTGTGTGTTTAAAACAAGGAAATTATGTGAAGAGAATTTTAGATAAGTTTTCTATGGTTGAATGTAAATCTGTAACCCTGCCACTTGCAAATCATTTCAAATTATCATGTGATCAGTCACCTAAAACTGAAGATGAGGTTGACAGAATGAAAAATATTCCATATGCTAATGCAATAGGGTCCATAATGTACCTTATGGTATGCACTAGACCAAACCTAGCTCGTGGAATAAGTATTTTGAGTAGATTCATGGCAAACCCATGTGAACTCACTGGTTAGCAGTTAAATGGATGCTTAGATATCTAAAAGGATCGTGTCATTTAGGGATAAACTTTAAAAAGTGCAATGAAGGTATAATTCTGAAGGGTTATTGTGATTCAGATTTTGCTGAAGACTTGGACAAAAGAAGGTCTACTTCATCCTACATTTTTAACTTGTGTGGTATTTGTATCAGTTGGAAATCCCAATTGTAAAAATTAGTTGCATAATATATTGTTGCATGTGATGATGTTAAAGAATGTATGTGGTTAAGAGAGTTATTAAATGAAATTGGTTTTCAAAATGATTCTGTAAGAATATTTACTGATAACCAAAGTGCTATACATCTCAATAGAAATCCAGTTTATCATGATAGAACAAAGCATGTTGACATAAAGAGCCTGTTTGGGAGTGATTTTGATAATTGATTTTTTGACCGTTAAGAGAAAAGTGGGGTCCACCTGTGAGAGAAGAAGTCAAATATGATGGCTGGAATAGTGAAATAACGGTCAAAAAATCAATTTTTTTGATGAAAAAATCGGGCCCAAACAGGCCCAAAAATTCACTTTGTAAGGAACATGATTGAAAAATGTATGATTTCTTTAGTTAAAATTCCTACAAAATAGAATCTCTCTGATCTAGGTACCAAAATTCTCTCTTTAAACAAGTTTGAAAATTGCTTGATGATTCTAAATATCACATAAGATTGACAATCAGTGATAAATTAGAATCTTAAGCCATGTATTGAATTTAAACTAATTTATGTTTTTTTTTTTACAGGTTATGAGAGCAAATGAAGCTAATGCGACTTCTAGATCCATTAATTGAAACAAGGAATAGCTCAGCAAGGTGAAGTTTGTTACGAATCTGGGCTACCTCGAACTGGTTTATTACCCGGCCCATCTATTAAAAACGTCATTTTGTATAACGACTTTTGCCTTTCTTAAGGTATGCTTTCTGTCATACACGTGGCTTCTTGACAACCCTTAATCTGTGACATTTGGTCTGAGTACTTATATTTTGAACACTCCATTTTGACAAATTATTCAGTCTTTCTCTCTCGATTGTTCTATCTGTGTGTGAACTGGGGTTCTCTGAAAATTGGTAATCTTCATCTTTGTGATGATTTCTCTGTAGTTGAGTATTGAGAGTTGTTTAAAAGATCTGTGTGTAAGATTCTTGGTTACCATATTTGTAAAAGAAAGGCTAGAGAGAATTTGAAGAAATCTGTGATTTCTTCGTACATTTGTATGGTTTTTTGGAGATTTTAGTGGATCTAGAGTTTAATCGCTTAGTTGATGCTTAACAGGTGAGTAGGTTTTTGTGATTGAACATCCGGACCCTTTAAAGGTGAAAAATTCTTTGTGTTCTTGTTTTTCTTGAAATTTTATTTTTAATTTCTCAACAAATCGAACAAATATTTTTGCTATGACTACCAACAGAAAATAAATTAATTTAATTAACTAAGGTTAAATTTGATATTTTAATTATAGATAATTAGGTAAGCTAAAAGCAAAATCTTAAAGCTTCCAATTTACTGATTCTCAAAATCGACCGCCAAAAATTTATCTAACACTTCAAAAAAATCCTGATTATTTGAAAATTAGAAATTAAGCTCTAAAATCAATCCCAAAACAATGCCTTAAATGAACTAACTCTTATTATAAGTTTACATGTGTTAATATGTATATAATGTATTCATAACAATAAATTTAATTTTTAGGTCTAAATTTTCATGCATATTCAAAATTGTGCATGCACAAAGTCTTTGAGCCTATGTTTGATTTAAATAAAAATCATATTTTTAGTAGATTTTGATAAAAGTTAATGAAATGTGTGATTAAAAATTGACTTGAAATATGTTATTAAAACTAATTATTAACTTTGACTTAGATTTGATTCAAACATAGGCTAAATATCATATTATTAACAAGTTAAACTGCAACTAATTTAAAAAAAATGTCATATTTTATTCACAATTTATTTTAGGTAGATCAACCTCGTTTGATGTGTGGTTGAAAAAGTCGTCAAGGGGTTTATTTAATATTCAAAATTAGAAATAAGGAATGTTTGATTAATTTTTTAAATGTAAGGGAATGTCTTGGTGATAAAGCTCAAGGATGTTTATGATATGATATTGTCATAAAATTTAAAAGTGTCTTTGATTTTGTCTCAAAATTAAATATCAATTTAAGAAAATTTGGTCAATAATTAAAAAATAATTACAATTACGAACCATTTCTCAACTATTGAACTAAGCATAAAAATAAAGAATCAATGTTTAATATAAATTAGGGGAATTTTCAAAAATGTCACAAAATTAACAAGGTCCCCAAAAGTTGTCATTTTCACTTTATGTGAGCAAAAATGTCACTTTTTTGTGTGAAATGTCCAAATTACCTTTAATAACACATTTTCATTAGCATTTAATGCTTGATTTGAAGGAGTTGATTATGTTGATGTGATGATTTATTTTATATATAAAAAATATGGATAAATGTGTATTATATTGATTAATATGAATTTGTGTTAATAAAAAATGGTAAAAGAAATTAAAAATGAAACATAAACAAATATATCTTCTTTTTCCCTTACAAACCATAATTTTTCTCATCTTTTTCATTTTCATTGATCAAGAAGATTTTTCTCTTGCATTCATAATCCATTTTAAAAGGTTAGCTATTAGAAAATATTTATATTTTACTTCTACAGTTTACTGTTTTGTAAATATTAAATACCACTTGGACATATTTACTTAAAATTTTTGAAACTATTATTCATTGATTTCTTTATTTTTGAATTATTCACAAATGTGATTATCACTATTAAGGTTTTGAGTACTTTCTTCCATTTAAACCAAATAATGTTTTCATTAAATGTCTCTTCAATGACAAGGTCAATCTGACATTTTTCATCTAGCTCAATACTAATGATCACACTTAATGTGTTGTGCTGAAGAATCTCTTCTGCCCACTATCATCTGCTTCTCGACATTTTCAACAGTTCAATTGTCGAATTTGACATTTACAAACCGTCGGGTTAGACATTTGAAATGTCGAACCTGACATTTACAAATTGTCTGGATATATAGTTTTACTGTCAAATTGAACACTTAAAAATGATGGACAGCCTTGATTTGACCTTTTACTATTGTACGGATTTATGTATTATGCAATGTCACTTTCATGCTATTAAATGCCAACACATTGATTCTGTATAATTCTTATCGTTGCAATCCCAACATTTGAGGTATGAATAATCATTTGAGTTTCATCTTAACGCATGGAGAAAAGTTTGTTCATGCGAATGATGAATAGAAGTGAAGATGGGACAAAACCACTTACATTCTAGTTCCGACAAGTAATATCGTAATCAGACTTTTGTTAATGTTGAAGAACAAAATTGATATTCTTGATCCTCTCACTCAAATTGAATTGAAGTTCAAGGTCTTTAACTTGAATATACCTCCGACTGAAATACGCGACGATGAAGACTTATTTTCATCACATCTCAAATTGAATTTGAAAGACAATTAGTGTGATGCTTTTAAAATCTAAGTGTGCTTGTATCACCCACACTTGGTCTATCTTTTATGAAAATTGTGTATATTAAATCATGTGCACCATTTCATCTTGATTGAAACATGGTACGCACAATATTTTAATGCAAACAAAGAAGTGCTCATTATGTTTTGCAAGAAAATGATGTCCAATGATATTACAATGATTCACGAATGATTTCGATTGAAACAAATCATAATATTCATTTCAATCATGCTTATTTTTAATTGGATACCAGTTTTAATCGATAAATAAAATGAGTTTCGAAAGCAAGAAAGTTATAAAACGCACTAGAAACCATTTTTATTTACACAATCTTGCTCAAGTATCGAACATGATGTGACCATTGTTTTGTACTTTGGAGTAGCTCCATGACCCTATTTAAAAAACAATCTACTACTTTTTAGTATCTACTATTCATTACTATAAACATTTTCTGTACGAAACACAAATAGTTTCCTCTGTCAATATCACATAAATAGAATCAACTAATGCAAAATTATATACATAAATAGAAAACAAAATGTTATTCCGTGCAATTCCCACGGTTATCAGAAATAAACCGTTGCGAAGGTTGCTCTTTCTTTGACAACGAAATCGATTTTTTCCACCTCCAATTATAGCAAGAATGTGTGCACCAACACTTTGAGGATCATTTAAGTCATAAGTATGAGTTTGCTCATATGTCATCATACATTGGTAAAATTAGTATTCCGAGATAAAGCACGTAGAAAACAATGTGAAGAAATGCAATAACGTTCACCTTATGTGCAAAAACAATCCGATTATAGTACATAATATAACTCAATTGATTCATGCAATCTATCGTAATCTGAATTCAAACAAGCAACTTCCACAAAAATAGATTTGAATTGCATGTGATCCAAAAATTATGAAGAATGAATCGTGACGGTGGTGGTATCATTATACAAATAAAAACGTGAAACACAAAAATGTAACCACATATAGACAAATCAGTCACATGTGAGACATTCGAATGGAAAAAATCTAACCACAGATGAACAAATCAATCAAAAAATCATGAGATCATAGCATTTCATATGTGTTCATGCAAAACACTCGTGCAATGTTAGAATGAACCAAAGTTTGACTTGTGGAACTGAGCGGAGGGAATGACTGAACTGTCGTTCTTGACAGTTCATTTATCGATAATTACTGAGGCTAATTGTCGTAACAATTAGGCGCGATGACATTTCTCTACATTAGTGAACTGTCGACAAATGAACTATTGAGAAATCTACTTTTCACCTCTAAACAAATAGGTATTATTGAAATTTATTTCACTCCATATTTGAGCATAACAAAATATTAAAACCACAGGTATGCTGTCAACTGTCTAACAAGAGTTCAACTCAAATACGAGTACCACCCACAACAAATGGATTCCAAGTGATAGCAATGTTATTTTCACATCACACAAGTACCAAAAATATTGAAACGAAATATATGTCAAGTGTCAATCCAAATTTTCACCCAATATTGAAACATCCAAAATACTTGAAATCTAAATTTTGAAAGCAAAGGAAGATGATAAATATTAAACTGGAACCCTAAATAATTTTTTCTCTCAACGTTAGTGTTGGCAGATGTAATGTTTGCATATATGCATTAGTAATAGAAAATGTATAAAAAAAGAGAAAATTAAAATTTATGGTATGAAATTGCAGAAAGTAGGGGAAAAACATTTTCAATCATAACACAATTAAAAATTATTCAAAACATCCAAAAAATTTACAGGATATTAAAAGGATTTTTACCTCTTTCTAATCCAAGCTCTAGCTCTTATTTTAAACCCGGCAAAAAGCTCTATTTTTTCGCATCTCATAAACCCTTTACAGATGAAAGTATTACAAAAATTGAGTAAAGAAAAAAAGATTTTTCTCCCTTGGATTGAAGCACGTAATGAGATAAATGAGAGAGAGAGTGATAGAGCTGGGGTTGTTTGAATGAGAGAAATAAGATTCATCTCTTTTTTTCCAACTTTTCATCCTTGACATTGACAAGATTTTTGTACAATTTCTTCCATTGGGTCAAATCTCATTTAATTAGAACATGTAGAGAATTTGAAATTATTTTCAAGGGCAAATATGTCTTAAATTGACATTCTTCCAATGTAAAAAAAAAAATGACATTTTTGTAAATGTCTTGAAAAAAATTGACATCCTCTGCAATTTCCTTTATAAATTATAATAATTGAAAAATGTTAATATAAAATTATTTAATCCGAATCATTAAAACTTATGTGTAAAGATGCATTCGTGAACAAGAATATTATTTTTGTATCAAATGCACATGATAATGTTCCCAATTATGTCGAACATGTTTAGAGGAAGGTGACAAAAAAAAAAAGCACGAAGTTTGAACTTTCGTTAGACATTGTAAATAATAATAATAATAATAATAATAATAATAATAATAATAATAATAATAATAATAATAATGTGTGAAGATATGGTGTTAAACTTGGATAAAAAATAGAGGTATAAGAAATGAATTATATGGATGCTAAATGACAAATGAAGAAAATGGAGAATTGACTAGATTAAGAATGGACGACAAAGAAGAAATTAAACTAGAACAATGGCTATGGTTTATACACATATTACGAGACTAAAACTTATTCTGTCAATGATTGAGCTCCATTCTCTAATCCTCGTGGTGCATTTGGTTTTCAATTTTGAAAAACGCTCAAAATTTGTTTTGTCTTATATATTCGAAACTACATTTTTCAAAATATAGTAAAATTTATAAAATAAAACTAAAAATGCATTTTTGAGAAACGCTCAAAATATGGAAAATAAGCCTTTAAAAATTCTTTAAAGAAATAAAATTAAAAAAAAATTCTAAAATACTACAAATTAAATTTTTGAAAATTTTATCTTTACGCCTCTTCTTTTTTACTTCCTTGTCTTGCTAATTATTTCTCTATCTTTCTATCTCGTTTTTATCTATCCATCATTTCTGCTATGGCTTCTTCTAGTTTTGGATCCATCTCATTATCATTGCCATTAGATATATATGCTTCCTTTTCTGTTTCTGATAGGGTTTCCGTAAATTCTCCATTAGTCTTTTGAAACGCCATCAGATATAAATTTTTTAGTTCAATATTTGGTATTAGAGTTTTTTCTGCTTTGGTTCTCATGGCAAGGTGCTCTTGGCAGAAAATAATTCCGTTATTCCATTGTGCTACTAATCTGAAATCATTATTTAGCTTGACCCAAAAATTGAAGAAAATTTAGAAAACTTAGAATTTTTAGATAATTTATCTTTAAAAACTTCAAAAATAGATTTTATACCAAGAAATAAAGAATTAAGAATTTTTAACAAAACATCTTCTAAGATAGATAATATAAACAAAATTTTAGAATTGGCTGAAAAGATTTAAATGATAGGAGAAGACCTTATAAAATATTGGGATAAAAATAAAATAGAAGCTAAATTATAAATTATAAATGAAAATATAAAAATTAGAACAGCAAAAATAAAACATACGAATGAAGATATAGAAGATTTTAACATACAGATTAAAGAATTATTAAATTTAAAAGTAATAAGACCGTCTAGTAGTCAACACAGATCAACAGCCTTTATGGTTAGAAATCATAGTGAAATAAAAAGAGAAAAAACAAGAATGGTTATAAACTATAAAAGATTAAACGACAATACTGTAGAAGATGGATATAAGATACCAGATAAGGATATGCTAATAAATAAAATACAAAATAGCAAGATATTTTCTAAATTTGATTGTAAATATGAATTTTGACAAATAAAATAGCAAAAGAATCTATTCCTTAGATAGCTTTTACTACTCCATTAGGACACTTTGAATAGTTAGTCGTGTCTTTTAAATTAAAAAATGCACCCTCTATTTTTCAAAAAAAGATGGATAGTATATTTAATTCTCTTCCATTTGTTTGTCTATATATAGATGATATTCTAGTACATAGTAAAAACTAAAATGAACATATGAAACATCTAAAGATAACCTTGAATAAATTTATAGAAAATGGTTTAATTATAAGTAAAAAGAAGATGGAAATAAATAAACAAAAAATTGAATTTTTAAGAATAAATTTAGAAGATGGAAAGATTTAGTTACAGTCACATATAGTACAGACAATTTTACAATTTCCAGACAAAATTGAAGAAACCAAGAAATTACAAACCTTTTTACGAATATTAAATTATGTTAGACATTTTATTAAAGATTTAGGAAGAAAAGTAGGACCATTGTATAGTAAATTATCTAGTAAAAGACAAAAATATTTTAATCAATCAGATATAGAATTAGTTAAAAAAATAAAAGTAGAAGTTAAAAATTTACCTCCATTAGAATTACCATTAGATAGTAAATATAAAATAATAGAAACAGATGGATGTGAATTATGATGGGGAGGAATTTTATATTCCAAACCAAATAAATATAGTGATAAAAAAGAAGAAGAAAATTGTAGATATGTTAGTAGAAAATACAAGATAAAAGAAAAATATTTAACTAATTTAGATTATGAAATAATGGTCATCATACATAGTATAGAAAGCTTTAAATTATTTTTAAACACTGAATTTATAATTATGACAGATTGTAAAGTTATAGTAAAATTTATTAAAAAGACAAATTTTGATAAGATAAGACATAAAAGATGGTTAAAATTATATGAGATATTAAGCAGCTATAAATTTTATATAGAACATATTGAAGGAAAAAATAATATATTTGCAGATAATTTAAGTATGCAAGTTATTAATTTTCTAACTCATTATCTTCATGGTGCGGATGGATCAAAGGATGATGAACTTTGTGAATGTCAATTTGAGAGTAGCCCCTCAAGGATCTAATCTTCGATTCAGAGGAAATAATTTAGAAAGACTACCAGAAAGGGAGCGTAGTCTACTGGATAATCTCTGGATGGCACATGACTCTAAACAAAAATTAGATAACATTAATGCCCTAGCTAACCATTTTAGACAGATTTATAATTAACTAGAAAGAAAAAAAAATTTAGTTTCTTTACAGTAATTAAAGATAGAAAGCCTGGAATATATAATTGTTGGCCAGAAATACTACAACAAGTAGAAAGATTTTCCAACCCCTTTTTCAAAGTATTTTATATGCTTGAAAAAACTTTAAATTTTTGTAGAGAAATGATAGGATTTAATTTTTATATATCCGAAAGAATTAGATAAACCATACAAACCCCCTCTCAAGCTTCATCATCATCTTCATCAATACAACTTTGTGATAGTTGTGAAACTATGACCAAAGTTGTTAGAAATTTAAATCTTAGAAAACATTCTTTAGAAGAAAGACTACAACTCCTCGAAGATCAAATTTTTTCATCCCAACAAACTATAAGTAAATATCAAAATGAGATTCTTAAATTGCATGATAGTTTAGACAGACTTAGTTCTTCTAAAAATACACTTGAAAAACTCATTTCTAAAGACATCGCCTCTACAAGTAGAAATTAATCTGATAAAATAGAAAGACTTATTGAACTAACAAATTCTACAGCTGTAGGACAGGAAAAGACTTTATACGAATTAGAACAAAAAGTTGGTGATTACGCTAGTATTGTTCGAAATTCTATAAAGAAGTCCATTGTACAGGAAATTATGGATTTTGCTCAAATTTTAAGTTACTATCATAATGAAAATAGATACTTCCTTAGATATAGTTTCAAATACGACGCAGCCCAAAATTCAGCCTTTCTTAAACACAATTATCCAACAATTTCCTTCGATTATACAATCTTCAAGGAAGAAGACCCCTTTTACCCAGCTTTATAGTTTAGTATGATAGATACTATATACATATTAAACAGATCTTTCTTATTTTTTCCACCAAAACTTAAACAGATTCTTGATTAGTGAAAAGACCATCCCTTAATGGTTCAATTCATTTCCATACCCCCTCATGTAAATAATGGCAGTGTAATTTTAGCTTATCATCGTATTTTAATTTATGAAGGAGCCAGAAGATTTAGACCCTCTTCAAAGACGAATATTAAAATAAAAATTAGATAGATTGATTATGAAAGAAGAATATCAGAAACCGCAGCCATGATGGAAGTTCAAAATAATGATTTCAGATTAGTAGCACAATGGAATAATGGAATTATTTTCTGCCAAGAGCAACTTGCCATGAGAACCAAAGCAGAAAAATTCTAGTACCAAATATTGAACAAAAGAATTTATATCCGATGGCGTTTCAAGAGACTAATAGAGAATTTACAGAAACCCTATCAGAAACAGAAGAGGAAGCATATATATATGATGTCAACGATAATGAGATGGATCCAGAATTAGAAGAAACCATAGCAGAAATGATGGACAGATAAAGACGAGATAGAAAGATGGAGAAATAATTAGCAAAAAAAGGAAGTAAAAAAGAAGAAGCGTAAAGATAAAACTTTAAACATATTTCAAAGATTCTCTGCAAAGTTGATTCTCATATTTCGATAAAAGTCAAGCGTGAAGACAAAAATTGTCAGAAGCAATAATTCATTCTTTAATTACTCACATGAAGAATTGCACATTATTTATTTTTCTTTTGATTTTTGATCGCACACCTGTAAAGTTTGCACAGTATTCTTTAATTATTGATAGTACACTTACAGCACCAATAGAATAGATGTGATGTACCAGCATCTATAAATACTCACACCTCACACGAAAGAAAACACACCAAAAAAAGCACACTATCACACTTGAACTCAAAAATCTCTCCACCATCTTTGTAGATTCAAAGACATCCTTATAAATTCAAAGACTTCGTAATTAAATTAAGTTCTTTTCATATCTTATCTTGTTTATAATTTTCATTGACTCTAGTTAATTTTCGAGCAAGGCCTAAAAAGGGAAACACCAAGTAAGCAATTAATTTATTCACAAATAATATTTTATTTCTGTTTCAAAAAGATAATTTTAACGCTCTTAACCTCTTTATTCTGGATTCCATGGTCAAAAGATAAAGTAATCCTCTGAACGATAAAGTACTCAAAGGCCATTACAAACATATCGTTTTAAAGTTTTAAAATTTTATGTCTTTAAATTACACTGCCTTATTTACTTGTTCATTTGAAAGTTTTAACGAATATATTAATACTTGTTTAGAAAATAGAGAGATAGGAAGATTAGTTGTTGTAGGAAGCTATATTTTATCCGCTCAAGATAGAAATAGAAGTGACTCCTCTTTTCAAATTAAGAAACAAATCATTGAATTCTCTACCTCTCAGTGTCGGAGTTTCTTAATAAATGATCCTAAAAATTGTAAAGAAAGATAACAACGAGCAAAGATTATAAGAGAAAATAATAAAAGAAATTCCAGTAGAACTAATTAGACATTTTTTTAGCAATAGACCTTTAGTAGCAAAGACAATATAAATATATCTATATACTCTTGGTCGTAGTAATTTAAAGTGCAGACTTTTTAAAACGAATTAATTAAGTGTAGAAAATCTTATCAAATTTGTAGACTTTCTCTAGAAAATATTTATTGGTAGGAAGAAATTTGTATTTCAAAACGTGTAAAAATTTTAAGAGAAAGAACTTATTAACAAGTCCTCTTCATATTTACTAGAAAGAATTTTTTTTGAAAAGCAAGTAATTTTCATATTAATTAAAGAAATTTTTTTCAAACTTTTGGCAGGAAGATTTACGTAAATTTTATAGACTTAGAAAAGCAAGTCATTTTCATATTAATTAAAAAAAATTTCAAACTTTTGGTAGGAAAATTTACATATATAGACTTTGTCACTTTCATTAAAGACGTTTTTTATGAATATTTACGTTTATAGACTTTGTCACTTTCATTAAAGATGTTTTTTATTAATTGCTACGTTTTTTATGAATTGGTATCAGAGCCTATAACGGTCAAAAATTATATAGTTTATGAAAAGAATCGAGTATTTAAATTTAAAAGTTTTAGGAAACTATAAAAGAAAAGATAACTTAGAAGGGCTTCTCTAATTTGTAATTTTGATAATAAATTTAGACATACTTTACATAGTGAAGATAAGCAGTTAAATAGTATTGTAAACTTACTTCTAAATTTAGGAGAAAATTTAGAAAGGAACAATTCAAATAAAAAAGTATAAGTTTTATTAGAAAATATAAATAAAAATATAAAGATTTTAGAAACTAATATAGAATATATTAAAAATCAAAATACCGAAATATTAAAAAGAAAATCTAATAATACGGGAGAAACAGAATCTAGTCTGAACTTAGAAAAATTGGAAAGCGTGCTTAAAGCATTAAAAAAAGAAAGGTCGACGGATAATAGACAAGATTTAGATAATATAATAAATAAACTAGAAAAACTAGATTTAAGTAAAACCAAAGAACCTAGTAGATTTAAGAAAAGTAAGTGGATCTATACATAATGGATAAAGGAAAACAAATCGTAATCAGTAGTAGGAAATTAGTAGGTAATCATTTATTAAGAACATCAAGTAGAAAAACAGAATCCGAAACAATACTAGAATCTTTAATAGATATAGAAGAACAAATAGAAATGTTTAGACAGAATAAACTGAAATTAGTAAAAACTTTAGACATATATAAAAAAAGAAATTTATTTAGCAAAATTTTTAATAAATCAGCATTATGGAGAAAGATATGTTTCCTGTACACATGAAGATCAATTTGTATCTCTAGATTTAATAGAAAAAGAATCTTATAAAGAAATAGTTAATAAAAATCTTCAACAAACTCATTTAGGATTAATAATAATAGGAATAAAAGGACTTCATAGAGAAAATTTAGGAGCTAAAGTATTAGTACGTTTATATGATAGCAGATTCACTGATATATAATAAGGATTATTGGGAAGCATAGAATTAGATATGAATAATAAAGGCGGAATAGTATATTTTACACCAGACTATTTAGTTAGAACAAAGAATTTCTATAAAGATATTAAAATAGGAATAAAAAGCAAAGGATATCAAATGAAAAGAGATGAGGATAATTTATTAATTTGCACAGGATTCATAGAAAGACTTAGTGAAAATAGTACTACTAATTATAAATTAGAAAATAATCAAATAATTATACTATTAGGACAAAAAGGTATCAAACCTATCCCAGCAAAGAAATTCTGACGCCGGGTAGGATAACGATTATCATATAGGCTAGTTGCAATAGACGATTCGCAAGAAAGAAGAAAGAAAGAAACGTCAAAAACAGAGAGAATTCTCTGAAAACTTCACTCAATATTATTAATAATCAAGGATGACGAAAATTAACCCACAAGTCGGGTTAAATAGCTGCAAAATAGGAAATTATCGAAAAATTACTAAAAATAACAAAATTCTAACCATCACACCAAAAGAAAATATGAAACAAAAAAAGTAAGTTGCCAAAAATTTGGCTTAATCCGGATTCTTTAACATCTAGAAAAAGGAAAACGAAATATTACCATAAATAGTAAAAAATAACTAAAAATTGAATTTCGAAAAGGAAAACAGTGGATTTTGGGCTCGAAATTGAAGCCCACCGAGCATAGCTGGATGGCCATGACGTGCGCGCCGAAGAGAGCTTTCCGGATTGGGGTCATAATAGCGATTCTAATAATCGTAGCCAAAGTTATGGCCAAATTACCAAAAACGTGTCAAAATTACCCCAATTAAGGAAAGATTGCATTTATTTTTCATCTTTGCGCCTATCCACCATCTCATGGTATCTCAGCACTATCAACGAACTATCTGACAGATCAGCGTCACTCGACTTAGATCCTCCTGCATCAGTCGCCCCGGATTGGAAAGAACTCGCCCTCGAGTTCACATTAGCTTCATCAGACTCTACAAAACATGGACTTATGTTTCACATTGACGACATCGGAAGTCTTCAAATGGCTGGGAAGACGCAACCTGTAAACATTAACTGCGTTATCATTGATCTTCTGGAGCACGTCACACGGTCCAACCTTTCGCTCTTTAAGCTTATTATACTCCCCAACTGGAAAATGATCACGTGTTAATACTGCCCACATAAGATCACCAACATCAAAGAGTACCTGACGACGGTGACTATCTGCCTAAGCCTTGTACTTGGAATTACTCTCCTGAATGGACAACTTCACCTATTCATGGATACCCAAAAGATGTTCAGTCATCTCATCAGCCTTGTGATTGAAACGCCCCACCGTGGGATATGAGCTAAGTCAAGTACTCCGGATGGTTTATGACCATAGACAATCTCAAATGGGCTCAATCATGTGGTTCTGTTCTTCGATCAGTTATAGGCAAACTCTGCTTCAGGCAATGCTAAATCCCACTATTTCCGTTTAGTCCCTGCTAAACTTCTCAAAAGATTTCCCAAACTCCGATTTACCACCTCTGTCTGAGCATCTGTTTGGGGGTGGTAGGCGTTACTAAAGTTTAACTTCGTCCCCAGTTTCTCCCACAAGCTCCTCCAGAAATGACTCACGAACTTGGTGTCACGGTCAGAAGTGATTGATTGGGAAATACCATGTAGACGCACAATTTCATTGAAATAAAGATGGGCAATCCGAGTAGCATCCATCGTTTTCCGACAAGCCACAAAATGAGCCATCTTTGAAACCTGTCAACCACAACAAGAATGGAATCCATCGCCCGTTGTGTACGGTGTAAGCCCAATATAAAATCCATGCTCACATCAAACCAAGGAGCCTCAGGTATAGGTAATGGCGTGTACAGTTCAGTATTAGTAAGAGCTCCTTTGGACTTCTGATATATATATAACACCGTTCCACATAATGCGCTACATCACTGCTCAATTTGGGCCAATAATAATCTGAAAAGACCAATGTCAATGTCTTATCTCACCCAAAATGTCCCTCATTATGAAGTTAACTAATGATCTGCTGCCTTAGTGAATAGTCTGGAATGCACAACTGTAATCCACGAAACAGATAACCATTATACAAAATAAAATCATTTCGGTGATTATCAGTTATCTCCTGAATTATCTTCCCGAAGGAAGGATCTGCAGCATACATATCAGGAAATACCTCAAAGCCAACAACTCTGGTGCTCATGGTGGTGAGGAGTAATGTGCAACGGCTCAATGCATCTGCTACTTGATTCAAATTCCCTGCTTGATGCCTTAGCATAAATGTAAACTCCTACAAGTACGCCACCCACTTTGCATGTCGCCTACTCAACTTGTGCTGACCATTGATGTACTTCAAGGCCTCATGATTAGTAACAAGGATGAACTCCTTTTGTACCAGGTAATGACGCCAATGCTTCAAAGTCTGAACTATGGCATAGAACTCCAGATCATAGGTCCAATAAATTTTTTTTCAATCCTAACAGCTTCTCACTGAAAAATGCTACTGGACGCCCTTCCTGACTTAGAACACCAACAATGCCAACTCCAAATGCATCACAGTTTACCTCGAACACTTTCTCAAAATCTGGGAATGCCAAGACTGGGGCCTCTGTTATCTTCTACTTAACCAATTGAAAGCTGGCCTCTGCCTCCTCAGTCCATTGAAAATCATGCCCTTTAAGGCACTATGTGATAAGAGCAATCAGAGCGCTTAAATTTCTGATGAACCAGTAGAAGGATGCCAATCCATGGAAACTTCAAACATCCTGCAAACTTTTTGGCTTGGGCCAATTCAAGACTGCCTCAATTTTTGGATTGATTTGCATGAACACCATCAGTAGACACAACAAAACCCAAAAAAGTTATAGAAGTTGTGTGAAAGAACACTTATTCTGATTGATGAATAAGTGCTTCGTCCTCATTACATCAAAAATAGCATGAAGATGATCAAAATGTGACTCCCAAGTCGGACTATAAATAAGTATGTCGTCAAAGTAGACTACCACAAACTTCCCCATGAAATGTCGTAAAACCTGATGCATAAACCTTATAAAAGTACTGGGCGCGTTGGATAATCCAAAGGGCATGACCATCTACTCATACAATCCATGATGTGTCTTAAACTCCGTCTTCACTCATCTCCAGGTATGATTCTGACTTGATGGTATCCGCTTTTAAGATCAATTTTTTAGAAGACCTTCGAACCAGACAACTGATCTAACATGTCATCCAGACGAGGAATTGGAAACATGTACTTGACTGTAATCCTGTTAATTGCTCTACTGTCGACACACATCCGCCATGACCCATCCTTCTTGGGTACTAGTAGAGCAGGAGCTACACATGGACTCATACTCTCACGAATGTATCCCCTCTCCAATAATTCTACAACATGTCGCTGTAACTCTTCAGCTTCCTTGGGACTGAGGCGATATGCTGGTCGGTTTGGTAGACTCGACCCCGGAATAAGGTCGATCTGATGTTGAATATCCCTCATAGGTGGTAACCCCGGAGGAAGATCCTCTGGCAACAAGTCAGAAAACTCCATTAGCAGCTGCTGCACTTCTGCTGATAAATTCGGGTTTTCCTTCACTTCACTGTTCTCACGGGGCAGTAGAGCATATATCAGTTCTCCACTCCCAATCTCTACTAAGAATCTGGACATAGAAAGCAGGTTGTTGTTATTAATTACTGGGGCAGGGGTGGTTTCTTCCCTAAGAGGTGCCAAAATAATTTTCCTCCCTTTGATGCTAACAGAATAAGTATTTTTCCTTCCATCATGAATAACGCTGCGATCATATTGTCAAGGTCGTCCCAACAATACATGACACGCATTCATAGATATCACATCACACCAAGTATTATCAAAATATTTTTTCCAATCGAAAAATACACTAGACACCGTTTCTCTACTGTTACCTCACTGCCTTTATTCAACCACGATAATTTGTATGGATTGGGATGACGATCTGTCTTCAGCTGTAGTTTCTGGATAGCCTCTTCAGACACTACATTCTCATAACTGCCACTATCAATTATTAACTTACAAACTTTATCGGTAACTGTACAGGTTGTGTGGAAAACATTGGTCCTTAACCAATCATCCACTGAATCGCCCTTAGGAGTCAGCAAACTCTTGCGAACAACTAGAGTCTCCTGGCCATCTCCATACAGCACATCCACATCTTCACCTTCATCATATACAGGCTCTCCAACCTCCTCGATATCCTCAATCATATCCTCTTCAATTAGAAGATTTTTATTTTTCTGACCAGCCGACTTCCTGCAATCAATCGTCCTATGTCCCTGTTCACCACATCTGAAGCACTTAATGCCTAAGTTAGGATTGTCCCGTGGTGGCTAATAGGTAGGACGAGATGTTTGAGGTCGAACTGGCTGACTACTTTCACTTCTGACCACTGGCTTCTTATTTTGCTGCCTTTCCACGACAAGTGCACGCTGGTATGCTTCAGACACTGTCCACAATGAATGAAGGCTTAGAACATCCTGCAGGGGCTGCCTTAATCTTCTCACTTACCGTGCAACCATCTGTTCTTCCGTTTTAGATGAATCGTTCTGAGCTACCAATTGATAGAAGTCCTCCGTATAATCATCAACAGATCTCGGACCTTGCCTCAGTGAATGGAGCCGCGGAAATAAAGACTGAGTGTAGCCGAAAGGAAGAAAGTGCCCTTTCATCTTTTTTTTATCTTCTCCCAATCAGTGATTTTAGACTTGCCTTACCGTTCTCGCGAACGCCTCAATTGTTCCCACATGCTGAAGCTCTTCCCTTAAGTTTGATGGTGACCAATTTTACTTTGACATGATCTGGAACCTCCTTATACTCAAAAATTCGCTCCACTTCATTCAGCCAATCAATAAAACCTTCAGCCTGTAACATACCAGCAAACTCCGACAGATCCACTCTGAAATCGAGGTCTACATGGTGATCCTTCCGTCCACAATGCTCCCAGACTAAAGCACGATTGTGATACAGGTTTTCGAAATTGGTATTGGAATCGTGACCATCTACATAATGATTATCGAACTCCGATTCCGTCAAACGTTGGGTTAACTCCACAACTTGTCTCTGCAAATCTTCAATCGTCACATGCTGAACATTGCGATCACGGTGTGGGATATTTTCAAAATTTGATTGTAAATCTGGATTTTGGCAAATAAAAATAGTAAAAGAATATATTCTTTGGACAACTTTTACTACTCCATTAGAACACTTTGAATGGTTAGTCATGCTCTTTGGATTAAAAAATGCACCCTCTATTTTTCGAACAAAGATGGATAGTATATTTAATTCTCTTCAATTTGTTTGTTTATATATATATATTCTCTATCCTAATTCACATCCATCTATTTCTATTATTTTATATTCACTATCTAATGGTAAATGCAGATAAAATTTTGCAGTCTACGTTATCAATTTTTATTTTTTATTTCCCATGTTTCGCGCACCTCAATTTTTTATTTATTTTCATTTTACTTTTATAATGGGAAAAAATATTGTAAAATCCACCAAATTTAAAACTATATATATTTTGCATTAACATAAAATGTTTTATTTTACTATAATTAAATTTCAAAAAATAATTTCTCAAAATTTCAAATCAACTGTTTTTTTTTTTTAAGAAACAAATTTTCAAAATGACAAACCAAGCATATTTTTAATAATCTTAAAGCTGATCCGCAAAATAGCACAAAACGTCCTTATATTTGACATTTATTGTGAAAAATGTCTGTACATTTCATTTTTTTTTTTTTGCATTTTCGCCCTTATTTCAATGTTTCATTGCAAAAAAAATGTCATTTTCACTATTTTTAATGTAAAATGACCAAAATACCGTCTTATTTAAATTAAAAAAAGAAAAATAAAGAATAAATTATAATTTTATTTCTGAATGTTTAAAAAAATGCAAGTGAATCTAAATAATTATTAAATGACCTAATAGCACAAACGTCCCTACATTTGATCTGAAGTGTGCAAAATGTTCATACGTTTTAAATTGGTGAAAATAACTTTTTCTGCAATGAAACGTGGAAATAGGGATGAAAATGGAAAAAAATTGAAACGTAGGGACGTTTCCTGCAAGAAGTGTCAAACGTAAGAACGTTTTGTAATATTAGGCCTTATTAAAATTGAAATCATCACCCAAACTACGGCTACACCACCTGTTCCGGAAAGACCCATGCCATTTCAAAATATTAATCGACTATGCTCACCAAGGCGTCTCTTTTCATGGTCTTAAAATATCAATAAATGGTTCGGTAGTATGAAGGTTCGTCATTTCCAACACAACAATCGACTATACTCATCAGAGCGCCTCTCTTTATGGTCTTAAAACATCAATAGATGGTTCAACGTTATGGAAACTTGACGGTTTGGACGATGGTTAGTCGAAGTTTTTTCACTTCTAAGGTGGCAATCTCATTTGGAGAATAGGAGGAAAGGGGGGAAGGGAAGAGAGAGAGAGAGGGAGAGGGAGAGGGAGAGGGAGAGGGTTTTTTTTTTTTTAAATATTTTAATAAGGTCTAATAGCACAAAACATCTATACGTTTGACACTTTTTACAGAAAAAGTTCCTAGTTTCGGTTTTTTATTTATTTATTTTCATCCCTATTTCCACGTTCATTGCGAAAAATGTCATTTTCACCAATTTGAAACGTAATAACGTTCTGCACACTACAGGATAAACGTAGGGATGTTTGTGCTATTAGGCTTTTCAATAATTATTTGGACTTACTTTTATTTTTTAACATTTAGGAGTAAGATTAAAATTTATTCTTTATTTTTCCTTTTTTTTGGGTTTATTTAAATACGAGGGTATATTGGTCATTTTACATTAAAAATGTGAAAATAAAGTTTTTTGCAATGAAACGTTGAAATAAGGGTGAAAATGTCAAAAATGAAAGGTATGGACGTTTTGAACAATAACGTTGAAAGGTAAGGACATTTTGTGCTAATTACCCATTGAGCTAATAACCAACCAACCATTTGATTCCATGAGAAAGGATTTGAATTATTTGAAGGATAAGAAAAAAAAAAAAAAAAAAAAAAAAAAAAATGAAACATAAGGGTGTTTTCCACAATTAGTGTCAGACGTAAGGACTTTTTGTGCTATTAACCCAAAATCGAAACACATTCTTCCAATGGATAAATAATATAAAACGTCCCTACATTTCAAGTTCATTGTAGAGAACATCCTTACCTTTAATTATTTGACATTTTCCCCCCTTCAAAAAATGGGAATCAAACATGTCTATATACTCGCTCACCAGTTATACAAAATAGGGAATTGCTACTTTTGTGTGGACATTTTTTTATTATTATTATTATTATTATTATTATTATTATTATTATTATATATGTGTGTGTGTGTGTGTATTTTATTTTATTTTTTTGTTGAAATTGGAGTAATATTATATTTGTGAAATTTTTGTGTTTCGGAATATGATGATTTGGATGATATGTTTTGGAATGAAATGCACCAAGTGATTAAACATTAATAAATGAAAAAATATTAATTTAGCCTGAAGGGAAAAATGATAAAAATAAAAATGCAATGAGTATTCATATATGTCAGTACTGTCTTCAAACTTTAGAGAGTTAATTGTTCCAATGGTCATTGAACTTATATATATGTATTCAATTGCTCATCAAAATTTGAAATATCGAGTTTTGGGTACTGAATTCTAGAAATTGTTGTACATTACTCACTGAAATAACTTCCGACTCAAAATTCTAACGAAATCGATGACGTGACTAACAAAACGCACATTTGACGCCCCGTCACAAGTTAAACTTTGAGATAGTTGAATTTTGAAAAATGTCTTCTATTACTCGCTAAAAATTGAGGTCGTCCAAATTTGGCCACCAAACATTGATATAGTCGAATTTTGGTCACTAAATTTTGAAAAACATCTTCTATTGCTCGCTATAAAGTTGGATTTAATTAAGCATTTGTTTATCTCCATTTAAAACAAAACTCTTATAATTTTCATATTCATTTTTAACCACACATTTATACAATAAAATATTTGATATAAATTCAAATTTTTTTCCAACTTTTTAACCATATATTCTAAAAAAAAAAAATTACTATTTAAAACTCTTTTTTTTTTTTTAAATAATAGCCATAAAACAGAGGCAAAAATTCCTTGTTAAAATTTGAATTTAATTTAATTTTAACAATAAATAAATTGTATGTTTCATTGCAATTAGTAACAAGTTTCTTTGCACAACTTTGCAAATGTTTCATATTGTTCACAATAAATTTGGATTTAACTAAAATATTATGTGTTTAATTTATTTTTGTAGAATTTATTGTGAGCAGAAGACGTTTTGCAAATACACGAATAAATTTGTAAACACAATACTTTATTTAAATTTAAATTTATTATGAGTAATAGAAGATGTTTTTCAAAGTTGTGCGAATGAAGTGATTATTAAGTGCAATGAAACACAATATATTTATTGTTACAAGTAAATTAAATTTGAATTTTAACAACAAAATTTAGTCTCTGTTTAATGGCTGTTATTTTTGAAAAAAAAAGTTTTAAATAGTAATTTTTTGGAGAATGTATTGTTAAAAGGTTAGAATTTTTTTTTGAATTTACGTATAAAATATTTTATTATATAAATATATGATTGAAAATGAATATAAAAATTAAAGAGTTTTTTTTTTTTAAAACGGAAGATAAACAGAGGCTTACTTAAATTAAAAGGTATAGGGAGCAATAGAAGATGTTTTTCAATATTTAGTGGTCAAAGTTTGACTACATTAAAGTTTGGTGGTCAAAATTCGACCACTTTAAAGTTTAATGGTATGACGGGACATTACGTAAGTCACATCATCAATTCCGTTAGAGGTTTGAGACGAAAGTTATGTCAGTGAGTAACGTACAATATTTTTCAAAGTTCAATGATCAAAATTAAATATTTTAAACTTCAATAAATAATCAAAAAATAAATATAAGTTCAATAACAATTGGAACAATTAACTCGACTTTTAGATAAAGAAAGCGTAGGTCCATATTAATCCTGTGATATGTCCACATCATGTCCAACCGAGTTGCCATCCTTCCTCGTAATAACGAACTTCACGTGTCACTACACGCTTCCACAGAAATCCATAACCCAAATGGCATCTTCCACCTCGGTGCAGTTTCTTGCAATTCCTCCAAACTGCCTCGTGATGCTCTCTAGTATTACACCATCAGTTTTAGGGATATTAAGTTCCAGCCTCGCGTTTGGACTAAAATATATCTTGAAATAATATTTTATTAAAAAAATATGTAGTTAAGAAAGTGAAAAAAAAAATTTTAATTTTAATTTAAATTTATTTTATGAAATTTTTTTAATTAAAAATGAATTTAAAAATAATAATTTTTCAAAAAAAATGAGGGCCAAACATAAACTAAGTATCATTAAAAAAAGGTTCGATTAAATAGATCACCTAATTTTATTTTTAATTGAACCTATCACACGTGTCATATAGACTGATGTTCTAACATTATCGATACTAAATAACTTTTCTCTTTGTATTTTGTTTAATAAAACGTTATTGACGTGAATTTACTAATTTGATAGTCTTTTCATTAAAAGAATGGTAAAAAATTGTGCAACAATAGTTTTTCTAGATGCCAAGTTTCATTCTTGGCACTCTTCTTGAAGGGTCTTTTGTCGAGTTTAATGTTCGTCTTGTTGACTAACATCCTTGTTTTCTAAAGTTCGGTAAAAAATGAAGTCTAGTTTAATAGAAAGAATTTATTATTTTAACTCTCTTACATTCTCGAAATACATTGAAAATACTTTTCATCACTAAAGGACAATGAAGACAAAAGTTTTACACTATAATGTGCAAGAATATAGATCGGAAGATAAATTTCTTTTAAGAATTTATTTGTGTGCTACTTTCATGAACTTCGTTACAATAAATTTTGCGTTGAAGATCATTGTGCCAATACACTTTTTATGCAACAATTAGAGTGTCACTTATGGTCAAAGATAGTACCAAAAATTGTGAGATTTAATTGCGATTGTGATATTCGATCTTTATATCTTTTTGCAATTTTATATTCAGATTCCAATTATTATTTCTTGATATTACTATTTTTAACTTTTCGTGATTATCACTAATTTTATTTTGAACCAGCGATGATCACTAATTTATATAAGATAAAGATAGGAATGTCAAGAAACAAAGCCTGAACATAAAAGTGTAAAAGAAGATAAAAATTGGAGACCCACATATATATAATAGTCGCACATGGCCCAATGAAACACGACATTATATGAAATTGGAGAATACTGTAGTGGATATACTGTAGTTCATTAGCCTCATTTCAGTACGCCTCTCTCTCTCTCTTTACTGTACTTTGTTTCCCTCCATCGCAATCCCTTTCCGCACCTTCAAGTCTCTCCATTTATTGTATACGGGCACGTACGTATATTTTTTACGTTATCTTCATCATAAATGTCTGTGAAAATCCAATTGAGATAAGATATGCTGAGGAAATGAAGCATGGCGATCTCTGCCTCTTTCGCACCCAATCAACTTTCGCAGGTTCTTATCTCTCTGAGTATACCTGTGCTTGTGTATTTCGCACGAATATTTTTGTATTTTTGTTCATAATTTTCGCGGCCTCAATTTGTGGTCTATGGTAACAGTAAATGTTTTTGGCGTGTTTCTAATTTCATGATTTCTTAGATTAATAACTGGATTTTTGGTTGTATTGATGTTTAATATTTCGTCCTCTTTTTTTTTTTTTTTTTTTTTTTTTTTTGTTTTTTTTTTTTTTTTTTTTTTTTTGTGTGTGGGGGGGGGGGGGGGGGGGGGGGGGGACCTAAAAAAAAATAAAAAAAAAATAAATAAATAAATAAATAAGAGTGAATAAATAAACCGAAAGATGCAATTTTTCTAGTATCTGTATAAAAATATTAACTTTGGTAAAGAGTCATAATTGTTTAGGTATTAATTGAATTATTTTCCACATGTTTGTCGAGAAAGCGAGTAGTAAGTTGAATTCTGAAAAAGCCATTTCCTTTTTAATTATATAAATAAGGTCAGCTCCTTTACCTCCGAAATAGTAAAGGATCAAGGAAAAACCAGCTGAAGATTAAATTCAGATGACAGCTTTTTATTATTATTCTTAAGTATTGGATAATTTATAGAGTTCTCGAATAGCTGGCCTCCATCATTGGTGCACGATAGGTGTCCGGCCTACAAAGGTGATTCTGGATGGGTTGGTTTATATACATCGCTTACTTCATTCCAAACTAGATAGGCCTGGAATCACAACAAAGTCCTAACTACATGTTAGTAAGCTATCAGGGAATGGAATTCATGTTTCTGTATTCATATATAGTTCTTATATTTTTATGTGCCCACCTCTATCAGGAGTAAATGTAGGCAACTCTAGTAAAGACATAAACATATCTGTATTGAGTTTGACATGTATATATTTTGCTTAATGATGTTGCAAACTGTCAGAAGTCCTAAATGGAGCTTTGTGTGTTTTCTGGTTCAATTTTCTCTATTTTGTCTGTGCACGATTTACTGGAAAATATTATCCACATTGATGCTTAGTGAGCTGTTTAAAGTTGCTTATCAAATCTAATTTGTACGAGGACAAAACTATAGAAAGATTATAGACTCAATGGCGTACACCATGAAAAAGATAAATAAAGAGTCGTATAATGGGCTGATTGTCAATTTTGTTTGCAGATGTGCTATTCTGGGCTAAAATTAAACGAGAAGAGATTAGCATTTTTGAAAGAGCACAAAAGAAAGGGTCGAAGTCGATGCTTGTGGATTTTCAAATCAGTCTTGAATTACACGAGGTCTTCAAGTATTAACGACAATGGGGCAACTGAACCTGCTAGGATTCTTCTGGAGATGTTGTTCACACACACACAGAAACTTGAGGAAGAGATAGGCAGAGATCCTCACTCAGTTTCTGAACTAGGTTTGAATCTCGGTAAGCTGGAATCGGATCTTCAGGTTGTACTGCTGGCCTTGAAGAAGAAAGAAGAAGATTTACAAGATGCAGAAAGGAAGGTAATGTTGGAGTACAATGAAATAAATCGTGCAAAAGAGGACTTAGAGTGGCGGAAGGAAGAAATAGAAGCTGCTAGATTGAAGCAGGAAAGGATAGAAGATGAGTTAAAGCAAGCTAATATAAGCTTAGCTTCACAAGCTATGGAAATTGGTGATCTTAAGCTTCATCTCAAGGAGAGGGATCAAGAAATTTCAGCTGTTCAATCTGCCCTATCTACGAAAGAAGAGGAAATTATAAAAATGCAAAATGAATTGACGAAGAAGAGCGAGGAAGCTGCTGATGCTGAATCAGAACTCAGATCCAAGGCCCAGCTCCTGGATGAAGCAAATGAAATTGTGAAAAAACAAGAAGCTGAACTCCAAGAACTTCAGAGAGCGATTCAAAAGAGAGAAGAAGAGCTGGAAGTTTCCATGGGTATGCAGAAAACTAAAGCAGAGAAATTGAAAATTGCTGAGGCCAATTTGGAGAAGCAAGCAATGGATTGGCTCATGGTGCAGGAAGAATTGAAAAAGCTGGCAGAGGAAACATCTAAACATTTTGGGGAAGCAAATGAAACTATGGAGGAGTTTGGAAAAGTGAAGAAGCTTCTTGCTGATGTGAGGTTTGAACTAGTTTCGTCTCAGAAAGCTTTGGCCTCCTCTAGACAGGAAATGGCAGATCGGGAACAGCTACTGGATGAGAAGATTCTTGAAATTGAAGAGCACAGGAGGAGTGTTATGTCCTATATGACGAGTCTGAAAGATGCAAAAATCGAAGTGGAGAGTGAGAGAGTAAAACATAGGATTGCTGAAGTTCGAAACAAGGAGCTTGAAAGGGATTTATACTTGGAGAAAGAGCTTGTTGGAGAGTTACAAAAGAAATTAGATATGGAGAGATTTTCCTTGCAACAAGCAATTCAGGAAATGTCAGCTCTACAGGAGGAGCTAGACCGTAAGAATGATGAATATGGAGAGAAACAGAGTCTTCTTCAGGTCAAGGAGTCGGAATTGGTGGAAGCTAGGCTAGAGATCCAGCATTTGAAGTCTGAGCTGACTTCCCTTCAGCTTATCTTGGAAGAAAAAGATCTGGAACTCTCAAGTGCAAGAAAGATGCTGGAGGACGTAAACCAGGAGATAGATGAGCTAAGGGAGATTATGAAAAGTAAAGAAAATCAGCTTATTCAAGCAACGTCCATGCTGGAGGAAAAGGATGAACATGTTCAGGCAATGCAACATGAACTGAATGATACAAAACAGAAATTCTCTGAAGCTGAATCAGTGTTGGAACAGATTGTAGAGGTAACTAACAAAGTAGTTCTGTCAGCTAAGGATGAAAATTTTGATGCTTTGAGCGGACTTGATTATACCTATCACCAGTTATCACCAGAGAAATCAGCTGATAGTTTTAAGTGGCAGAAGAAACAGCTTGAAACTGAACTCAAGTTTACCCGAGAAAGTTTGAGAATGAAGGAAATGGAAGTTCTTGCAGCACAAAGGGATCTCACCGTCAAAGACGAGGAGCTAAAGATGGTTCTTGGCAAATTGGACGCCAGAGAGCAGGAACTAACAAAACTGAAGGAAGAAATGATCAGAGATCGTGATGAACTAAAACAGCTTTATGCTTTGGCACAAGAAAAAATAGGTGAGAAGACTGTTGGTGACCTAGCAATTGAGGAACTCCAGTTGGAAGCAGCACAACTAGAGGTCGAAGCTGCAACTAGTGCGCTTCATAAACTCACAGAAATGAGTCGAGAGCTTCTAAATAAATCTAGTTTGAGCATCGATGTTGATTATGATACCATGTATTTCGAGCGCAATGGTTTTGACACTAAGATGAATATGATTGACGGCAGTGTTTGTTCTGGTGAAGTTAAAACAGAAGTTGCTCGACTTTTGGCTTTGACTGAGCAGTTTGTTGATGAGGCCAGCATTGTTGGTAGCACGAGCTAATAGAGGTTATGTTTAATTTGTTGACTAGATAATAGTGCATATATCTTGTACCTAACCAGTTAATTGCCGTAGGTTGGGTATATTTGTTCATCATATTGTACTTTTATGTTAATGTAGACTTCTTGTTTGTATCTCATATACTTCATACTCGATAGTGTTGTGGACATGAGAGATCTGAAACAGATGATTTTTTCCTTTCCTTGTTGTGCATCTATGATTCTACCAGAACAAGATATGGGGTTCTTTCATTTCGATGAAAACATTTCATGGAGCATTCGTAATTGTGAAAAAATGGGGCAATTTGATTGCTGTAATTTCAAGACTCATTTTTGCGTTACGCAGTGATTTTGCTGAAATTTTAACTGGCTTTGAGAATGTTGTGATTACGTCCCTTCTTTAGCTTCAATCTCCCCAATTTCTTCCCAACACGAAGCCCTAGCTTCATGGCAGTAAACAGACCCAGTGCTATCAGTAATGGCTTGACCGCCCAGTGAAAGTCCTCAAGATGTTGATACTTCTTCACCAAGCCTGGACAAGTGTCGAATGACACAAGTTCAACTTCAGCTGGATCAGCCAAGAAGCTTTTGTTTTCATCACCAAGTATCAATCTACCCGGGAACTCAACCACAAGGCAGCCATTTGGAAGTATCTGACAAATTCTTCCTGCTGCCCACTCGCCACTTCTTTTCCACGGCCAATCAAAACGAGGGCTGAAAACATTTGATCTCAGCCTTACGAACTTCCCTACACGGTAAGGTTTTGCTATCTGGATCTCTGAGTAATTGCCTTTCCAAAGAGTCTCTAGTCCTACAAATCCAACGGCTATATTGCCATCTCGGTCAATGGAGTGAAGAATACCCACAGGCGAATGCTTCTTGTCTTCTTTCTTCAAGAGCACCCAATCTCCTGCAGCCATTCCAAACGTGACACGTTCTAATGTAGAAGCGTGAACTCTTATTGGATCATTAAGTCCATGCATTCTCACCAAAACAAGTCCATCTCGTTCCGTATCACATTCTAAACCAACTACACTTCCCTCCAGAACATCCACGTTTTCCAGTTTGCATGAATTTGGCGACTTTCTAGATCGTACCATGTCACCCACTTGCAGATGATCCTTCGCAAGGAACCACTCGGTATAATTACTACCACCAAGTTTTTCTATTATAGTTCTACTTCCAAGACCTGTCCAGCTTCCATCTTGGTTAACAGCATTTTGCGAACTGCAAATTGGTAAAATTTTAGTTGGCTTAAGAATACATGCACAAGCCACTTGAAGCCTGAAGGATGCAGTGACAAAATGTTTAGAAACAGCACGCATATGAAAAATAGTGCAGAACCAAAACGCGGTAGATTCAATGGTCAATTTTCTCTACAACAGCTCATTTTTGTTCTTTAGGAAACTTAATTATGAACAAGGAAAAAAGGAAAAGGATATACCTTTTAAACGCGTGTAATATGTCCGCCATCCTAGGGCGACTCATGAAGTCGTACTCAAAACAACCAATAATGACATTCTCAACAGCAGGAGGGAGCCCACTGGGTATATGTGGTTTTTCTTGCTTCTTTACTACCAGTTTGTGTATCTCATCAATTGATTTACCACTCCAAGGCTGAATGCCAGTCAACATCTCGACTATGCTGCAACCAAACCCCCATGAATCGGTTTCAAAGGATAGAGGACCAATAATATCGGGTTGCCATTGTTCTGGAGCCATGTAGTTAGGAGTACCAAGTCTCTGAATCACATCTGTACTTGGCAGAGAAATACCAAGAAACACGTTCGGAATTCCTATGTCTCCAAGAATCGCCCTGTCATGTTCATTCAAAAGGAAATTAAAAGGCTTAAGATTGAGAATAAGGATCTCTTTGGAGTGTAAGTCCATTACTCCTTCAGCCAGATCCGCGCCATACCTGTGAACACAACAACAGCATGAAAATTGCGAGCGTTTTATTTAATAAAAACTTTTAACTAGAGAAAAGTACTTATTGATGTGTTTCTCAGATACATTAAGCAAAAATCACCTCAAAACATCATTCAATGAGAGCTTTCCCCCTTTGAGGCAAGCCATTTTGTCCCCAACTGAGCCCTCATAAAATTTCATAACAATGCATATCTAGAAGGAAATATAGAGCATTCAGAATTTGTTTATTTTCTCTCTTTTTAAATGCATATATGGAAAGACATCCAGATTCTCAGCATTGTAAAAATAGTTCGAACAACATACTCACCTTCTCACTTATGACGGAAAGACCATGCAGCCAGAAAACGTTTTCTAAACCCCGACATTTAGAATGTAAATCCTCCAACTTTACCAAGACATCTTTAACGTTATCTTCTTTAATGGAATGCAACATTTTAACAGCCACTTCATGATACTCTTCATAGTCTTCCGTTGCACGGTGATATGTTGCCAGCCAAACATCACCAAAAGGCCCTCTTCCAATTCTGTGCTTGAGTTCAATTGTTGCTGGGTCGATCCAAGGGTGGATATGGTTAGAAGACACTACTGCACTACCACCACTGTCACCAGAATCTCTCTCAACAAGTTCAAAGTCAGAAATAGACATTGATTGATTGGCAACCACTTGTCCAGCCATTTTCCTAGTTTCCACAACATAACCATTAAGGAATATTGCTACACCATGTCATAGAAAATATGGAAAGCCACTGAGAAAAATAGAAAAGAAAATGCAGTTTTGGAGAATTAAACTGTGTTTGCATCGTGAGAATGAATAAAAAAAAGAAAGCAATATTAGCAAGAATATTATTTTACATCAATATTTGCAAAATTAGACAATTACTAGTACCACCGTGGAAAAATTAAACCCAGCTGAAAGTATATTCAATAGCTATGATCTTCCCGAATGATGCCGCGACAAATGAAAAGAACATAGATTTCACTTACGATGCATTAAAATTAAGATATATTTTCAGAAAACTGAGTTACAAAACAAGGAATATCTCATTCTTAGTCATTGAAAGTTGCAAAATAGTAGTAGATTTTAAATATTCAACAGCGAGTAGAAAATCTGCAATTACTTGTGATGAAATAGACAATTAGAGAACAATATATGACAAATATAGAAGCATCCCTGATCATCTGAAAATATAGCAGTCCAAAGAATAATACTAATCAGCATATATAATTCGAAAATTTTAACCTGTTCACAACTCAATTCACCTTCTAACGCACTCACAAACACATACTGACTCACTGAATTTCCAAAACTGTCCTATCAATTCAGGCAAAGGAAACATGAAAAATCCAATTCCAAGACATGTTTTAATTTTTAACGGCAACAAAAAAGAATAAAATCACATGATTTAAATTTCCATTTAATGGAGAAAAACACAGAACAGCACACGAATTAAAAAGCACAAGAAATAATCAACTACAAAAGAAAATACAATTATGATACTTACACTCACTGATAGTATGGTAGAGGAAGCTGAAATCGTAATCAAACTTTATTCTTTTTATGGTCTAAAAAAATGAAAAACTAATTTTTCAAAAACAAATTAAAGATTGAAGAGAGAGAGATGACTGATGAGTGGAATGCTATCGTATGCTACGTTCATTTCCCTCTGTTTATTATTTGAAGAATAACTGAGCAATGCTCGGTAGCCATTTCCCGGGCACAGCAAATGCAAATGGGCCTTTGAATTGACTCCCCTCTGACACATAAAAAGACATGTGCTTGCACAATGATAATCCTTTCATTTACCACTTGTACACTCCCACCACCTACCGAATTGAAGAGAATAATGAGTGATTGATTGATGGCATGGGGTAGAAAGGAAAAAGCAAAAAAAGTAAATTTTTTAAAACTCACATGTAGACGTTCTTTATTGTCTGTACGTTCAATCAATTGAAATTGGACTGCTCTCTGCAACGGACAAATAATCTCTAAAAATGGGCAAAAGATATGGAACAAACAGGCGTGAAATTACACTTTAGTCCTCAACATTATTACAGTAAGTTGATACTGGCCTTTAAAAATAACATTTTAATTACCAAATATTTTATTATGTCCCTATTTGGCCTCAAATTCATTTTTAACCACACATTTCAAATTGTTTTCAAAATTTACTAAAAATTTAATTTTTATCTAAACCAAACAGGGGTTATGATCACACATTTACTCTTCAATTACAAAGATAATTCAAATCACTATTAAGCAATCATTGTTAAGCCCATGTTTGGTACATTTTTTTATTTTTTTTAAAATTTATTTTCAATCACATGTTCTCACAAAATAAATTTGCACATGGATCCATAATTTTTTTTCTATTTTTTAATCACACATTATCCAAAAAAATATTTTTAACAAATTTATTTTCAAAAAATCTATATCAAATAATC
>NW_019264682.1:289130-304514 GCF_002742605.1 Olea europaea var. sylvestris
GATACAGGCAGGGACATGAAGAGCCATTTAGCATGAGGTAAGGACCCCTAGAGTGACTCGTACAGTTTTCACGGCTTCAACATACACATCAAAAGTTAAAAACTATGACTTCTGTTAAGATTTGTGGTCCATCTTAATAAGGCTAACCTTATTAAATGGAGAAGTCAAAAATCTTTATAAATTGGTATTTATTTCGATATTAAACCGATGTGGGATAACACATCCCTCAACAGGCTCCCTCAAGATGGTAGCTTATTTGAGTAGACCAATCTTGAAATCCACATGATAGCTCTGATACCATGTAGAGATTTGTGGTCCATCTTAATAAGGCTAACCTTATTAAATGGAGAAGACCTAGATTTTTATAAATTGGTATTTATTTCGATATTAAACCGATGTGGGATAATACATCCCTTAACAGTAACTACAACAAAAATCTAACTGAACAATAAATTTGGTTTCGACTCCTTGAGTCCCTTTACTGCACTCTATTAAATTCATTGCTAGATTCACTGAAAGATTAAAAGTAAGTAGATTTTTTGAAGCTACAAGTTGTGTTAATTGTGGCTATTCCGCCCTCTTCCTACTTCTACCAAGATCAAGTCACATTTATAAATCAGAGTCCACTTAGGTCTATGCATGCATGTTCCAACTATTTATATACTCATTCGTTTAATTTATTATTAACTGGCACCATCTCCAAAAGTCTGACCTGCAGGATCCAAACTAGCAAACTCAAGGAAAACTAAGACTTCAATCTTTGAAAAATTTGTCTTCCCTAACTGATTATGGAGCTAAGACTGCAGCAATAGTCTTGATAACAAGACGAACATATGTATTATGCCTCTGAAACTATGATGTGCAGTAAGAATGATACTCTGAATTTCGGACATCCTAAAATCATAATAAATATAGTTCAAAAAATGCAACTTTATTTAATCCTGATTAGTTGAAATCAATAGCAATTTTTCCATGGAATTCTATGTATAATAGCAAACTATCATGCTCGTGTAAACATGTCCTGCAATTTCAATTTCCAAGCATTTCCAGGTGAAAACATAATAGCTAAAAAAATTTGGGGGGGGGGGGGGGGGGGGGATTAATTTTAGAAAATTCTGACTAAATAACTCCTATTTAACTTGTTAAATCCAATCAAAAAACTTCTCTGAACAAGAAATCATTCTGAACCCAAGATCCACAAAGAAATCAACTTTGAATAAAAATCCAAAAACAGAATTCAGGGTCAACATTCTAAGGAACTAAAATGAATTAAAACCGATATTACAAAGAGAACGTGCATGAAAAAAATCCGTACCAGCACAAATCATGTAAGAAATGGCAGCATAAGCACCGCGTTTGGTCATGGCGGAGCCTTTGAAGAGCTTCTCCTCCATTCTGGGCGGAGGATCGGTTGCCGCCATTGGTAAAATCGAACTGCCGTTCATCGTTGTGTTTGTAGCCATCCCCTATCTCAAAATATGAATATTCAAAGAGATATATGCAGTAGTTTTTTCTCCTTTGGATACTTCTGAATCGTTAAAGATTTTAGTAGGAGGAAACTGGGTTGTGGGAGTTAGTATAATGAATTTAAGTGTTGACAAGAGTAAGGAAAGAAGGGAATTTCTGTGCTTGTAAGAATTTAGAATTAGGTCAAATGAATGAACTCAATTTATATACCAGATCATCGAAATTTGATGGATAGACGAGAGTGACAGGATTTTGATAAATAGATTCGATCACTGGCAATTAAAAGTATGGAAGACATATTTCATTGAATAAAACTTTAATACGATTAAGAAAATTAATATTTGACAAGGCTCATCTATCCAATATTAAATATGCTAAAAGCTCTTTATTAATAGCTGTAGCACAAACTTAACTTGTAATATAGATAATATCCGACATCGAATTAAACTATATTTTATTCGAGTTACAATAATTTTGCCAGAACAATTAGTCGGACCAAATCAAATTATAATTTAATTTAGATTATAAAAGAAGTTTTGAAAAGGAAAGAAATAAATTTAAACATCTAATATCATAAAAGACCTAATTTTTTCGAAATTAATCTTCCTCCCCTCTCCTAAACCCAGGCCGTGGTTGGGTTGAAGAAAAGTTGTATTGGTCAAATTTGGTCGATTTCATTTATTGAATTGAAGGAAGACTTGGTCAAAATTGACCCAAAAAGTACCAATTCGGCTCGTTTAACAATTTTTGAAGGGGTTAATTTCAACTTACGGTGAAATCTCAATTGAGTCATCGAACTTACCGTTACAATCAGGTAAGTACAGTAGAGCTCAAATAAGTCATTGAACTTTAATTTTAATATCATTGCTTTGTCACATTTTGTCTCTAAATTGACAGAAAATTACTTAAATAGGAACCATACTGTAACTCATCTTTCACGTAATAATTACATGACACTCTGAAATAAAAATGATAAAAACGAGGGTTATAACAATGTCTATAGATTAAATGTTAAAATGTATGTTCTGTAATATGTTCATGATGTGAAGTAGTGATAAGTTGGAATGTCATTCAACGATTAAGTGGAGGATTCATTGCAGTATGGCTATCGATTAAATCCGTGTTTGATCTCATTTTCTAAAACTTGTTTTTAACAACATATTCTCTCAATAAAATAATTTTGCTCGTAGATCCATAAATTTTTCTTATTTTTTAATTACACATTCTCTAAAAAAATTATTTTTACAAAATTCATTCTCAAAAAATCTTTACCAAGTAGTGGCTAAGTAGTTTTCATCAATTTTGAAGAGGAAAGGCGGCTCGGTGGTGAAATTTAAAATCCAATAGAAATTTAGTAACTCATTTGAAACTAAATTAAAGTTTAGTGATCCAATTGAAATTTTTCTGGAAGTTCAACGATCATAGACAATTTCTTTCTTTTTCATTTTTTTTTTTTTGAAAATCTTCTATTTTTTATTTTAGTACTTTCCAGGATTTAGTAAATAAATATTTTTTTCTCTTTTAATATTTCACTTCGCGTTTAGCCCATGTTTGGTGTGAATGGAGGCCGGGGTTTAAAATCAGATTTTTAGACTTGTTATAAAAATTGATGAAATATATAGTTAAAATGTTGTGAATCCCATGAAATAGTTGTTAAAAGTAAAAATAAATTATATCAATATATATATTTAAAATATGTGGGCTTAATAAAAATAATGTCAAATTTAAGTCTCAACTTTTGGATTATCAATCTAAAAAATATAATTACTCAATATGAATTGAATAAATGATTATATCAATTTATAAATTTATGTATGAATATTTTCTAGCCCTCATAAATTTATACGATTGGGGTTGATATCTCACTTTCCTCGAAGAGGAGAAACAAGGCCTATATAGGAAGTGTGTGTGTGTGTGTGTGTTTTTTTTTTTTTTGAGAAAATTACACCCCAACCTGTGTTTTAAAGATCCGTGTTCTAAAATCAATAGAAAATTTCACATTTTACAAAAAAGATATTTCATATTTGAATATTAAATATACAATTTTCATCCAAAACCCTAAACAATTTCCCCCTCCTTTCTCTTTCTATATCCTGCTTTTCCCCTTTCTCTCTCTTTATCTTACGTCGTCGACGGCTGCACTCACATGTCAGTGTCAGCGCAGCGCAGCGCAAACACAGTCTCTCCTCTCCTCTCCTATATCTATATCCACCTGCCGATCGCAAGAGATCCGTTCCCACCACCGCTCGTGCACACCTCCACCAAACCTTAATCAATTTCCCTCTCATTTCTCTCTCTATATCTTACTCTCACCCTCGTCTCATTCACTGAATTGCATTGGGAGCTGTAACGTCACCGTCAGGCTTCTCTTCATCCACCGATCGGAGCTACAGGGGTTTTGGATCTAATTTTGTGGTGGTTGTGGAGTGATTTTGAGGTGTGTTTTGTTGGTAGTGGTGGTGAGGTTGCAATGGTAATTGTGGTGCCGATTGGGCGACGTTGCTCGTGGCATGAGCGCCGTTTTTATAGTGGTCGAGGTGGGAATGACTCTGGCTACTATGTTGGATTTTTAGCTGTAAGGGATTTTTTATGATGTTTTGGTGTGATCGTTGTGATGTTGGCTGTAATAATGAGGTGGTGGTGATGTTGGTGGTGGTTGCATTATGGTGCAGTGGTGAAGGTGTACGCGGGCAGTGGTGGGAACGGAGGTGTGGTGGGTGCGACGGAGATGTGCTATTGTGATGCTACGAGTGCAATGATCAAGTGAGTGGTGTGGCGCTGTGCTAAGGATGACAACGACTCGGGGCGGGGTGTCGTCCAAACCCCTTCTCGCTCCGCCTTATACGGGGCGGGGCTAGAAGCTACTTTTTGCCCCGTTTAATTTATTTTTATTTTTTTTACATTTTCAAAATTTCGAGTCATGTTATTATTAGAGAATAAAATACAAATTCAAAATGAATTTTTAACAAGGGAATTGTCTAAAAATAAAATTATTTTTAATTTTTTTTTATATTTTTTTCCTTCACGGGGCGGGACATCCCACCCCGCCTAGCCCCACCAACCTATTCGGGGCGGGACGGATTTTTTTGTCATTAGTATGCTGTGCGCGATTGTAGTTGTTGTCGTGGTTGTGATGGGTAGGGTGAGATGATGTGATGGTTCTAAAGACGGTGATTTTGGTAATTTGATAATTTATAATTGTATAATAAGTTATGACTTATAATATTTATAATTTGTGATCAATAAATAAATCGTGATTTATAAATTTTTTTATTTGTGATCGATAAACAAACTGTGATCTATAAAATTTTCGAATTGTGATCATAAAATAATTTGTGACATAAAATTTCTAATTTCTAATTTAATTAATTTATTAATTAAATATATTTAGGTCACAAATCTATTCAATTTGTGACATAAAATTTCTAATTTCTGACAAAAAATAATAAATGGCTAACTAAATCGATAATTTGTGATCAAATTGAATAGATTTGTGACATAAATATATTTAATTAATAAATTAATTATTAAATTATAAATAAAATTTAATAAAATCTGATTTTTGAAATTTGAAACTTATTTTCTTGATTTTGAAATATGTGATATTTAAATTTTTACTTATGAATTTTTATTTATTATTATTAATAATAATAATAATATTATTATTATTTGTCCTCGTTGGTGGTTGTGAGGGTGTAGGATTGGGTACTAAAATGGTAAAAGGGATGTCTTTTTTGCCGTCTCAATATTTAGGCCTTGGATCGATGTGCTTTTGGTCTTTTGGGCCTCTCTTCTGTGATGGACCTCAGACTCGGATAGAGCTGATTTCGGCCGTGTATTGGGCTATTCTATTGGGCTTTTGGTTTATATACAAGAAAATTAAAAATATAACATATTTTAATCCGTCCACAATTAGTTGTTTTTCCTATTTTACTTGAATCCTTAGACACAATCGATTTTTAATTTTATTTTTTTTGCTGGAAAACATCTGAAACGTGTAATTAGACAAGTATTTGTGTCCCTACATGGATCAAATTACAAATATTGCAAGTTCAGTAGTATATTCCAATAATGAAAAACTATAATATTATTAATATATAAGAATATGATCAAAATTCGTATGGTTTGTTAAGCATTATTCCTCTCATTGTCTTAAAACAACATTTTAATTTTAAAGCAACGTCTTACTGAAAGTTCAACGACTATTTAACCGTAACGTTACAGTAATAATGCGTTCGGCCTTCCTTGGTCTTAAAATTGTTCCAATTCATTTCAGCATCTTTAATTCGTTTGAGCATACTTTTTGCTGGTTATATGAAAGTAACTAAAAAATTAAATTAAAATATATAATAAATCGTCATACTTTAGATTCACGAACCTAACAATCAGATGTAATTATAATACTTCAAGCTAATGAACAATCAAATCAAGGATTGAAACAAAAACATGTTAATTGATGTATGAAAATCGAAGAATTAATAGGAAAGAAACGTTGAACTTTAGAGAGTCATCATCATTATATTCCTAGAATTCTGTGTACTATGAAAGTGACAATTATTGTAATAGTTACTTCGAAATATAGAAGTTGATCATCTGATCAAAATGACCACTTATTGTGCGTAATCTTATCATTTACCTATCTACCCACAAAGACTTGTGAAACTAGACTGCTATGAAATAGTGAATTTATATCAATGTACGAAAGTTGTTGACCGGCAAAAACACTCAATTGTTGGAGTGTAATACTTCATTCCAATTCGACAAAGGTAGAATGACAAATCAAGCAAGTAGTAGGCGAGTTCATTTGGCTCCAGAGCAAGAACAATAAATGGGCAATGCACCATGATCATCCTTGCCGCTACATACGTTTTCCTTGACTAGATAGATTCATCCAATTTGACCTACACGTAAGGAAATTTTCCCATATTTGGTTGATATGCTCTAGTGTGTGTGACAAAGGCTAGAATAGAAATATGTTTGCAAGACTGATTGACTATGGAGGACAATAAATTCTTGAGTAGAATTATTAATCAATAGGACAAGAAAACACTGGACTTAATCTAATTAAAGGGAATAAATGGTTCATGAATCTGCTTTTTTAATTTTGGAAAGCAAACCATTGTAAAATCAAGTCAAGGATCATATTTATCAACCAAATTCATAAAAATGGCTCTACAATTGAAAACGAGGGAGTTTGCGGAATTCTCCATTTGAAGCAATGGGGTTACCTTTGTTTTTCCCATTTTCTTGTTCCAATACTGACGCGAAAATCTCCAAGAAATTTTGATTCCTAGCTCATTTTACTTACCAAACTAACACAACCTAGGCAATTCTGACCCACAACTTTAACACTCCGCTTGCCACTAATTTTCACCCCACAAAGAAAGAAGACGGTGGTAGAAATATCACAAAGGAAGGAAGAAAAGAGGTGTAATGGTTGAACTCTCAAACGAACCACCAAGAACAACTACCTCACTAAGTCACTCTCGAGTGGACAAACCAAAGTGTGAGGCCTCCAATAAAAGGGGTAATGTTAAGAATAAATGGGTCAATTAATATCACCATCCAACTCAATAATTTGGACCATCCACGAATGTTGGGCCACGAGCAAAATAAACTCACTTACTTGCTTCTAGTGGCCCAAGTTTTTTTCGAGTCGAGTCATCACGAAGGTATCGATATAAATCATCCAACATCAATTTAACATCATTTCCCGAAATTTATTGAGTATCAAAACACAACAAATCTCCACTTAATGCCCAATCAACCTGCAAGCTGAAAACACATAGTTAATATTTGCATAATCAAGGTTACCAATAAAATTTGAATCACAGACATTACCTCATGTTTTGAACCTTAAACACATACCATACCTATTTCATTACTCATCAGGGCTAAGGTAAAAAAACACTCAAGTAGAAGCAAATAATCACAATGTAATCAATAGCAAATAAACAAGTGATGAAGATATAACATAGGATAACCCACAAATCTTTTCAAAAAGTCACGTTCACATAGAATAACAGATTAACACGAAGTTAATCAATAAGCGACTAACACATATGTAATAAATGCATAAACGACCTCACAAAAATCGCATCATACTTATCTTATCCCATTCCGTGTTGCTTACATTTCGAGAACACATATCTCCTCTCATCACCCACCATGCTCACCAGATAGATAATCAATTCAAGTCTAATTAGTAAATCACAATAGATACTAAATCCTTAGAGTAATCCTCTATCATCACATTGCTTTTTCCAACCTAAGTGGATAATGAGTCTCCCCACAACAGAAGTGATAAAAGTGTCTCTCTCACACTCCACCTGATCAGAGTTTCTTCTCAGATAAATGATTCCAACTTTTAATCTCATCTCCACTCATGATCCAAATGTCACTCTCCACATCCCCGTATATATCACCAATGCACCTTCGGGCATCTATACTCCATCTTACAAAAAAATACAACACATTGTTAATACCTAACAAATCCACTATAGCAAATCAATATCTTTGGCGACCACACAGGTTATAGCTCAATTTAAATTGATCCATGCACCACAATGTTACTCCAATTACCAATGCTAAAAAAATCCACAAAGGAAAATGATCAAGGTGTCAATCACAAATAGAAGAAATAGTTGATTGCTTCACTACACTCACAAAAGAGGAAAAAGATAACCTACATATGGCTACCTCATATAATCTCACAGATTCACAAAGATAATGGAGAAAACTATTGCCCATCTTTCTTCTCACTACTATAGTCTCTCTCATACCATTCACAGAGCAAAAGGAGTACGTCATATATCTCAACCCACAATACATGCAAATATATTACACAAAGTAATAAAATCACTCTAATTCATGCAATTATACGCATCAAATACATTGACAGTGCAACGTATCAACATTGCGACAGAATTAAATGATCACACATATACAGAAAGGATTATACACTGATACATATGTAGTAACTAGGTTTGCTCTCGATAAACCTACATGAGTTATAACTTGACCTGGTGCCAATATTTGCCTCACATCTCTTCTTATCTTTCCTTTTATTATCCTTCTTATGACAATCTCTTGCAACATGTCCGAAATACTACAATTAAAACGTATATTACTTTTCACCCTTGCGTTAGACCTATATATGCTATCAATACTAAATAATGATTACAAGCAAAGTACAAACATAATTTACATAGAATAGTTAAACAAACTTTCCTAAAATCACACGCAATTCTAACAGCATAGGAAAGATTAACAACAAATTTACAAAGAATTTAAAGCAAATAATTAATAAGTAATTCATAAGTCTAACAACAGGTAATGGTTACCCCTTCACGATAACCCCAAACCTAACGTCACTCCATAAGATGACTTCTAATGCAAAAAATAAATTATTACCCTTCACAATAGTTTTAACTACAATAATAAAAGCAAATAATATGATAATGATAGAACCACGTCTGAAGGTCCGTAAAAATCAAGAGATGCGAATTCACTGCTTTAGGACTATCACTATCCGTCCCAAAGCTTCCAACAACCATGGCAACAAAAAACGGCACCCAAATGTCCAAAGGAAAAATCGTACAACTTCCACTATATTGTTCAAAACTAAAATTCGACAACACTGCAGGTCCGCCTCATCACTTACAACATTCTATCTGAAGACCACATTGCGCGAATCCATTAGACGAGTCCTCACACGCGTTGTCGGTGTACCTACGTAGCGCTAGCACTGGCGACCACGCACAGCTCTCCCGGCATCACCTCTGCTTGCTGAGTTTAGTGATGGTGTTGGTTTTTCTAACAGGTAAGTGATTTATCCAGAAAACAACAAAACAGATCCGAACAGATTAATTCTTCTTCAACGGATTTTCGTTCCAGCTTTCTACCTATTTCTAGCTCAATTTCAGGATTGTTTTGGTCTATTTTTCACCCCAAAATCATAGATTTTCACCTACCCAAGGCTCTGATACCATTGGACGTGGAAATCTTTAAGAAATCTTGATTTCTAACTCAGTTTACTTACCAAACGAACACTAATCGAGGCGACTTCGACCCACAACTTTAACACTCCAGTTGCCACTAGTTTTCACCCCCACAAAGGAGAAAGACGGTGATAGCAATATCACAAAGGGAGGAAGAAAAAATGTACAATGGTTGAACTCTCAAACAAATCATCAAGAATGGCTACCTCACAATTTCTCTTCTATTGCACATACAAAATGGCTACTGCATATGTGTGTGTGTGTGTGTGTGTGTGTGTGCGTGTATATGTCTATGTATGCGTGTATATCTATATCTGTATACATATCTATATATGTACACACACACACATATGTGTGTGTGTGCGTGGGTGTGTGTGTACATAGATATGTATACATATATACATATATGTGCATATTGGATAATTAGATCATCAACTATTGGCTAAGTCAAGTGGACAAATCAAATTGCTGGGCCTCCAACAAAAGAGGTAATGTTAAGAATAAATTAGCTAACTAATATCCTCATCCAAGTCAATAACTTGGTCAATCCACTAGTGTTGGACCATGAAAAATATTAACTCAATTAAATTGCTTTTAATGGCCCCAAGTTGTTTTTCAGGTCGAACCATTATTAAGGTGGCGATACAAATTATCCAACATCAATTTAACATCATCACCTATGATTTATTGGGTATCAAAACTCAACAAATATAATGAAAGCAACGATGTACTAGAATCCAAGGGACATGTTTCGATGGCCATCATATTCACATGACACATGGTAATAAAAACAAATTTGTTGATGTCTAGTCCCTTGAAGATTAAATTTTTCATTTTTTAACGGTTTAAATTTTAAGACAAGAAGATTTAATATGGTATTAAAGCAATAAAATTTTTGAATTTATGATTCGCTTTTAACAATTCATAAAAATTGTGCACAATTTAAACTTTTAAAGAAATTTTGAATATGATTATTGAGTTTTCTAAAACCTTCGATTTTTAGATGAGATGTCTTAATAAGAATTCAACAAATGCTTTTGCTATCATCATAAACCTAAAAACTTAAAAAATCTGTGAAATAGACATCATTTAATCATATCACCCTATAAATGCTTGACCATTTAGACTAGATCAACTTACCAACTCTCATCGTTATGGTCGTCACATATCCACTTGGCTTGTCCCAAAATAAACACCAAGAATACATGTCTTGATAGAAGATGCCCTTTTCACCTTGATGTGTGGAGATTCATGAGATGAGGCCGCCACATGTTGTCTTTAAATTAATGAAGACACATTAATCCTATCATAATCCCAAAGGATTTTTACGTATAAAAGATATTTAACTTGGAATTAAGTGAGTGATATATGATCTTTTAATGAATGAGACATGACAAGATAAATACTTTGAACTGCACTTCAGTCTGATTTCAATCCAGCAGGGTTCTTATCTTGAAAAGCCCAGTGGAACACACATTTGCATTTGAACACTTTGATCTCTAGCTAGAATGGGGACCTTAATGGATAAATATATAGACAAGAACATGATGCCTTTACTTTGACATCCCTTTCAAACTTCAAAATGCATCGGTCCTGTGTCTTTTTCCATTCATGTATAAATCCAGCTATGTCGATCTTAATCACTTCTACATTTTGAAATGGATTTTTTTTTTAAAGGAAAAGAAAAATAGAAGCCCACGTGAGCCATACTTTAGCTTCTACTGTCATCCCTAAATCATGTTGACTTATCAGTTTGAGCAATTCGAGACTTTTTAAGATACCTCATCAATGTATTACAATAAGATGACACAATATTTGTGAGAGCTAACAATTGGAAGACTACGGATGAGCAAGAAAATGATATTATGTGTTCAAATTTTATGTTCAATACACTCTATTTTGTACATAAGCCAACTTTGTTACTTTTCGTTAAATATCAAACACGTATAACAATTTTCATAGATGAGTGATTGCAAAACTCAATATTTTTTCTCTGTCAGAACGTCCATAGACAGCATGAGATGGGCAGAGATCCTTCTCTATTTGTTGCCGATATCTTCCTCTTTTAGTTCACTGAACTGTAGTAACTAGATTTTATGAGGTCCAACTGATGACCAATATTAGAACATTTATCGAGTGTTATGAAATCAAAATTGTGCGTGAAAGTGGGTTTTTAAAACTTATTAATGCTAACTGATCACCATAGTCATAAACTACATAAGCAATGCCTTCGGATGCATCAATTTCAATGAATATGTAAATAGTCAACTTTGTAACTTCGGTGACTATAAATTCAGTGACTAAAGTGGTAGATTTTGAAAGCTTGATGACGAATAGAGTAATTAAGATGATACAGTAATTAAGAATGTTTTAGAATGATTGGTGGGATTAATTACTTCTATAGTCCCATAAGCTATAAAGATTTTGATTTGGTCCTCGAGTACTTGTTTATCAATTTTCAAAATTTTAATGAAGTTAAATAAAGATCACGACGGATGTAAACCGTGTGGGATCTGCCCCGTGAAAATTCCCTAAAAACTCATAATTAATTTCATAAAACATAAAATAAAATAAAAAAAATCGCAAATCAATATTGACTAATTTGCCAGGTTTTTTTTATCAGCTAAATACATGTTGCTATGATAAAAGAAACTGTGAACTTGATATTCGTGTGCAAAATCAAGCAACTGACAATAAGTTTTCGACACGTCCCACACGTTTAGTAATCAAACCTAGTCAAAATAATACACTTTTCATAATGACAATTAAGTGGCATTCAATTGAAAATTAAGAAACATTAATCATCATCATGTCATCCTAATAGAAACGTGTCGAGGCATAGTTTTTCTAGAAATCCTTAAACCAATTAGATTAATAAGGAACTTGAAATGATTGCAAAGATTTCATTTGCCTCTCCACATAGAAAAAAAGACTGATTAATTTTTGTGCCTCTTTTTTCAAACATGGGGCTTTCACTCTTTAAGTTTTGTAATCATAGACCACACATGCGATTTAACTGTTGCCCCCGTTTGGCCCCAATTTTGTAAAAATGAAAATGAGTATAATAGTGTTTTTTAGAAAATGAGTGGTTGAAAAAAAAGGAAATTTTTTTGATTTATGTATAAAATTATTTTATGGGAGATTGTGTGGATGAAAATAAGAAAGAAAAATGAAATGTAATGGAATGAAAACTAATGGGGGCCAAACAAGAACGCGCAAATTAATTAAAGAATTCTTTTAATTATTACCGCATACACCAATATTTAATTAAATAATTATTACCATTGTCACGAGCGTGTCAAATATGAATTAATGAACTAATTACCTCATTTAAAATTTTAGTCCATGTTTGGTAGGAACTAAAATTTATATTTTGATTTAAATCAAAATCAACAATTGATTTTGACCACATATTTTATGGATTCCACAACTCACATTTCATCAACTTTTATCAAAATTTACTAAAAATATAATTTTAATCTTTACCAAACAGGATAAATTGTTAATTAAGATTTTGGTGTGTCGTGGGTGAGATTTCGTTATATAAATAGAGAAGTAATTATTAATTTAAATTGGACTTTCATCTACTTATAATATTTTGATAACTAATCTTTCAAACATATTTTAAGATTGAACTTTGAGACTCATATAAAAAACATTAAACATATTTTTTTCACATATTCAATAACGTCTGCTCCTAAGATTCTTGAAAAGTGAGACTAATGACCTTTGTCAATGGTTAAAGCACAAAGTTGAGAATAGCTCACAACAGGAGACCCCACGATGAATAATAAAATCATGGGACGCCCCTGTTGTTAGGGGACCGATAGAACCTGGTATATGAGTAGCAAGATTCATTGAAACATGGCTAATAGCCAACAATCTTCCACTTGATTGGATCTCTAAGATCAACTTTCTTTGTACCTATTAAATAGATTTCATATAACTCTAGCTAATAGCCGACAGTCTTCCACATGATCAGATACTAAATTATGACTTCTTTATCCATGACTAAGGTCGACTTTCATCCTACAAATAGGGAGAGAATTGTAACCTTGGGGACAAAGAGACAAGGTGGGATAAATGTTGAATTGATGGCGGGGAAAGCGGGCCTAAAACAGTAAAACGTTACCACACCGTTTTTCTCAGCTATCCGAATCAGTGCTCCTCTTTTGGCCGACCCAACTTTTAATTTTTCTCCATCTCATCCGACAATGTCCTTTTCATCTCTTCCCCACAAATTAACACGCACACGACACCATATCTGTGTGTGTGTGTGTGTGTATTTAGACTGAACAACTTCAAACTTCAAAGTAAAGATCCATTGGAATTGAATAATAAAAACCCTGCATATATTTCTGATCTTTTTAGCTTATAGTAATTAATTATATGGAGCTTGAACTGGGTCTTGCCCTTCCAAATCAGACTCCCATGGAAATGGATATGGAAATAAAGAGGCGTAAGTGTAAATTTGCAGAAGCTTTTGAAAATAGTGACGTTGAAGATAAGAAGCTGCGTTTGCTTTTGTGGAGTCATGAGCAGCCAAATGAGGAAGAAGATGATCGTAGTAGCACAGACAATAAGTAAGCTTTGATTTTGCTATATTATTATTGCATATGACAATAGATGAATCACACATTATGGATCCCTTTTCCATATAAATTTATACTAACAATGGTCAAATACTGTGACAGGAAGAGTAATGAGGAAGAAAATATCAATTCACTGAGGAAAGAATTGCTCCACCAGTATCAGGATCAGGGTGGTAATTGGAATATTGAAAATTTTAATAACAATGTAAAAGATAGGCAGAGTTTGTACGTGAAGGTGAAGATGGAGGGTGTTGCCATTGGGCGCAAGATAGATTTAAGGCTTTTTGATTCTTATCAAGCTTTAAAACTCACCTTGCTCAACATGTTTACCAAATGTAAGATTCTATCTCTGAAAGAACACTTGGCGGTTGCCTAACTTATAAGATTGTTTCACTTTGATGGCGAAGCTTATTTTTGCTCAAATTTATAAGTTAGGTGGCTAACTGATTTCAATTTTTTGAGGTTTTAGCTGATAAATTCTTCTGAAGCTCATTAATATTTTGTTTGGTTTTGTTAATGGCACAGACTTGAAAATTGACAGAAACGGCACTGAGTATACAATCTTGTATCAAGACAAAGAAGGAGACTGGCTGCTTGCAGGAGATGTTCCATGGGAGTAAGCATATTTCAATTTCTACTTTTTCTTTTTCTTTCTTAAGTTAACATGGCAATAAGTAGTTTATACTTTATAGTTTGTTTTAACTTATGTTTGGCTCATGTTTTTAAATATTTAAATAGCTTTTTATTTACATACGAGTGATCCATGAATAATACTTATTTATTCACTACTAAATTTAATTTATGTACAATTTAAGCTATATATAAATACTTCTCAAACATTCTCTTAGGAAATATATATTCAATTGAAACTTTAAATACTTCTAATTATTTAAAAAAGTTATAAAGTATGAAATATAGACTTTTAAAGACTCTTTAAAAATATAAATGTATTCAATTAAAAAAAATTTAGAAGTTTTTGTATGTCATGGGTACTTAAAATGTTAATGACTTTTTTGTTTTTTAATAAAAGTCTCTATGGTATTAACTTTAACCAAAAAAAAAAAAATTTAAATTTACCTCTCATTCACTACAAGATTGAGAAGACTTTTCAACAAAAAAAAAAATTAAAAAAAAAATTCTTAAAATTTATCTCTCATTCACTACAAGATTTGGAAGACATTTCACAAAAAAATATTTTAAATATTTTTTTGTCATTTCAATATTTCTCTTTTCTCTTCCTTCTACAAATCTTAGAGCCATAATTAATAATTATTATTTTTCTTCTGCTGATTGATTTTGTTCTCTCTCTCTCCCTCCCCCCCCCC
>NW_019264682.1:304694-325285 GCF_002742605.1 Olea europaea var. sylvestris
AAATATTATACATACTTATTTTGTATTTTGATTATTTATTTATCTAATTAAGTTGTCATATATTTTATTTTTTTTATATTCTTATAAAACTATCTTTTATTACATAGGGTAGGACAAGGGGATCTAATATCCACCTCCTATATGTGAAATTTTCATTATTACTTTAGATATAGGAGTGCACTTGATTGTCAATATTTTTCATGAAAAAATGTATTTTTCTATCTAAATCCTTACTTTTTTTCTGTTTAATTGACTTTTTTTATGGAAAATATTTTCCTACTTTTAATCACGAGACAATATTTTCCTCAATATCAAGGAAAATATTTTCTTTAAGGTGAGTAAAATTTTATTTTCCAAAAAATTCACTCTCTCTTTCTGTCCTTCATTTATTCACTCTCTCTTATCTATCCACTAATGCGCTCTCCTAAAATTTTAGTAAATGGGCATTGATAGCAATTTTGCCCTTATTTGGGCTCTATTTTAATGAGATTTTGAGAAAAATGTATTTAGAATAGTTATTTTTTGAGAATGTGTGATTAAAAAATAATGAAAAATTTGGGTTTACGTGTAATTATATTTTATTGAAGAATGTTTGGTTGAAAAAAAAAAAAGAAAAAATTTAGTAAAATTAAAATGGAGGCTAAACAGGGCTGAATCTTGAGCATCTATCTTTATTTTCTCATTTTAAAGTTTAAGCTAGTAGTGGAAGGAGAAAATTAATTATTAATCATTTATGTTTAACAGTGGACATAAATTATTTGTCTATAATTAAACGAATTATATTATTCTAATTTGAATTATTCTTGGGGTACATAGAGGGCAGCACCCTCCAATAGGGGCCGTCGAGTGTCCAATTCACATAAGGGGTTATCTACCCAAGAATAATTTTTCTAATTTATTTGCATGTAATAATTTTGCAGAACATTTATGGAGTCTGTGCAACGTATGGAGATAATAAGAAATGACACTTGATGGAGGGAAGAATATATTTGTTGAATTGAGTTCAAGGTTGTACCTAAGAAATATTTTAGTACTTTTCAGAGGGGGCAGAAAGCAAACAAAAAAAAATTGGGGACTTGATTGTTATTTGAAATTCTCATTGCAAGTTTGTATCTCTAAGATTTTATTTGATAAACTTAAAAAAAAAAAATATTTCTTTATTAAAGAAACTTGTATAGTGTTATAAACTAGAAAGAAAAAGAGAGAAAACTAGAGAAATCAATAGATTTGTGTGTATTATTAATAATCAATGCCCTATATTTATAGAATCTAAAATAAGAGTTACGGTTGTTACAATTAAAATGAAATAAATTTTCTAAACTAAATAAGATTTATCTATATATTATGATAATACTAATTAATCATCAATAATTATCTAATTATTTCACAACACATAACTATTATTATTGAAGGGATAAACATGAATGATTTCTAAAGAGATTTGAACCAACCACAATGACATGTTTGACGTAGTTTATTTAGAATAAATTTTATGAAAAGTGATTTTGGAGAATATATGATTAAACTTAAAAGTAAGAAAAATTTATGGGTTGACGTGAAATGGAAGAATGTGTGTTTGAAAATAAATTTAAAAAAATATGTACCAAACAGGGATACAAGCTGTAGAAAACAAAAGGAAAATTTGCAGCCACGCTCCCTGAGCATACCCTATAGCATTTGGGTCCCCTTCAAATTGTTTTGGCATTCAGCTCCCAAAACTATCATTTTTAGTGCATTTCAGGCGAATTGGATGGGAATCATCCAAAATTATTGCGTGAGACTCACAATCCACTTATTTTTTAGCCTAAAAATATTGAGCCGAAATACTTATAACTTCTAAGCATACCCAAGCATGTGCTTAGTTTATCGTTATGTTGAAATTAAAAGCAAACAAAGTTAAAACAAACTCTACAGATTTACTACTAACATTTTTTTTTTTTTTAACTAGTCCTCCAACATATAAAATTCCAACTACTAAATATGTTACATGTTCACAACTCAACAATATCCCTTAAAAAAATATTATTTAAATAAATAAAATAATTGAGCTAAACAATCTCTCCAAATATCGAAAATAAAAAATTTCAAAAATATTAACAACGCATCCTATGAGTACATTATTACGTAAGCGAAGCTAAACAATTACTTGTAATATATAAGTATACAAATCTAAAAATCATTAAAGTTCTACAAAAGATAAAAACTACAATTCCTGTTTTATTGATTGTCGAGTCTCACCAAAAAACCTGAAAAAGAAAGATGATCTTGTATAAGATAACTACTAAAAAATATAACAATAATGTATGATGTCAAAATCATGATTGAAGAAACTTAAATCATTGAAGTTAAATGTATAGACTCTTAATTTACATACTTAAAAAATGGTGATCAAATTAAAAGAAATTAAAGTGAAATGATCAACGTGAGATAAACTTGTAAGTTGGGTCATCTTCAAGTAAAATTTCCCTCTCTCGAAGCTGTTAAACGTCGAACACTGAGTACAAGGATTGTGAATATTCTCTTCTTTTTTCAGTGTCCTTCCAAGATTGATAACAGAGTTCAAATTGTTCAATACATCACAGTATAATTGTTGACACACAAAAAGTTTAGCCCAAATCGAATAGTCCAAGGAATGAAGTCCAATTGGAGGATCCCCAAATCAAATGGCCCAAAAAACGGCCCAATCAGACAATTCAGGATAAAAGCCCAAATAGGGAAGCCCATGAACACGGTAATACCATCGTCCAACTTTGCAAGTCGCCCAAAATTTGAGCGAATGGATTGTCATGCAGTCGCCCAGAGCTGTGACTCTGTTCTCGCTCAAACTTTCAAGTCGCCCAGGATCTTAGCAAACATAAGATGTTATGGTTACCCAAAAGTGCGGTTAATGAAGCAGTTATTGAGTAGCCCTATCACGTTCCACAATCCAAGGAATTCAATTGAAGACGGTTGAACGACCAAAAGTAATGACAGCAGTTAGAGAAGGCAGTTCCATGACAAGTTGGCCACCATGAAGAAAGTGGGCAGTTATAGAGCGATCAAGCAGTTTTTAAGCGGTTGATCACGAAGAGATCATTCAGGGAGTATAAAAGGAAGAAAAGACATAGAGCAGAGGACCCTGAATCAAATACTCTCAAACAAAGAATATGTAACTTTCAATTTCTTAATTTAGATTTAAACACTTCTTTTCAGTAACTCGTGTGCTTGCGCCCCTTGGAGGCATTCTGTTTTATTTTCCAATTGTAAAGTCATCGCCAATAAAAACACCCATTTTTGGGACTTTATCTCAAGAGGTTTGTCCCTTACACAATCGTCTGATCCATTTTTAATTGTTAGCGACTAACCCGCGCGAAACAATTTGACACGCCCAGTGGGACCTTGGTGTTTGATGTTGAAGATACAAAAGGTGAAACAATATGCCTCAGAGATCCGATAAGGAAGCAGCAAGTCAGGGAGGAGTCTAATCTGTGATCGAGCTATATGAGGAGCAGCATAGCTCTCTACGAACAGATGGACAGAATCAGAGCAGTAACAGTCGTTACGAATCAATGACAGACTTGAGTCCTCGAACTATGCGTGCACTACTTGGAGAACTCACACAAGATGTCGTTGAATAGGTAAATCTTCGAAATATTCATGATATGAAAAGATTTACCCAGAATGGGAATGCACATTATGATAACATGGCCAAACAACTGAATACTTTGAACGAAATAATGAATAAGTTAGTAGGCCAAATTTGTCAACCAGTTATGCCTCTTGCAAACCACTTTCAAACTAGGACAATTGTGGGATATAATCCCCCAGTCCTAAATCCAAATCAGGGGGTAAAGCCACCTTTTGGTCCCTCTACTTCAAACCAGGGGGATGGTGTAATGCCAAATCAGAATAATGGTAGAGGTACGTCTAACTTGGGGGGTAATCTAAATGTAAGAGATAATGTCCTAAATAATGGGCAGAATACCCCACGTGTTAATGAGGGAATAAATGTTCAGGCTAATGGTAACAATGACTCAAATCATGGTAACTTTGTTGTCAATCAAGGACCAAACATTAGGCCTCAAACAAATCAACCGGTTAACCAACCGTAGGAATTCCATATGACCCCAACGTCATGTTGAGGAATCAAATTATAAAAATCGTACAGGATCAGATGGCTTTTGGGGTATGTCCTGTCATCAGGCCGACTTTCACAAAGCCATATCCTGATTGGGTAGACCAAGCATATCTATGGCCTAGAGGGTATAAAGTGCTAGAATTGTCACTGTTTACCGGTTTAGGGGAGGTGTCTACTCTAGAACACATAGGACGATTCACACTGCAAAGTGGTGACGTAACTGATTATCATAAAATGAGGTTTTTCCCTAGTTCATTAACAAGAGTAACTTTCTCCTGGTTTATCAATTTGCCAGTGAACTCTGTTTAAACATGGCAACAATTGGAACAATTATTCCATGCTCAGTTTTATAAGACTGAGTCTGAAGTTACTTTGGCCGATTTGGCGAATCTACGTCAAATGCCAAACGAATGGGCAGAAGGCTTCCTCCAAAAGTTCAAGACAGCAAGAAGTAAATGTTTTGTACCTTTACCAGAAAAAGAGTTTGTGAAAATCGCTCAAGGTTGTTTGAACTTTGATTTGAAAAAGAAATTCCAAGACAAGGAATTTCCTGACCTTTTCCAATTGAGCGCGAACGTGATTAGGTATGAACGATTGATAAGAGAAGAAGAGCAGATAAAAAATTCTAGCAAGTGGACTTATTATAGAGACCCAAATTTTGATGTTCATACCATCAATAACGAGGCATACGATCAGACTGAAATGTGTTTGGCCGAATTAGTCAAAGGAGACACATATACTTGTCCTATAATGGCTAAGCCTAGACTATCAGGTAAGGATGAGCTTATGAAAGATGAAAACACAAAAGCTAGAACGTTCTCGTTCGATGTAACCAAAGCTGACCTTATATTTGATAAATTATATAAAGATAAGCAGATAAAGTTGAGCGATAAGCATAAATTGCCAAGCTCTGAACAAATTAAGGGTAAAAAATATTGTAAGTGGCATAGTACATGGTCATATTTGACTAACAATTGCTTGATTTTTCGCCATGTGTTACAGGATGTCATTGAATTAGGACGAATTACGTTCGATGATAAGAAGAAGATGGCAGTGGATGAAAATCCTTTTCCACAGCCACTTGGAGTGAATATGGTGACGTTTGGTTTCAAAAACAAGTTGTCAAAATTCAAGTTGGTTATAGATGATGGAGAAGAAGACCCTGGACCACATCCCAGTGTCTTTGAGCGTATTAAAAGGAAGGAGCCAAAAAAGGATGAAGACGTCTTGTGTGCAAGATATAAAAGAGAAGTGAGTGGGAATACGGAGAAATCAGGGATATGGCAGTATCCCCATCGCCCTACTTTCTTCCCAAACGCTCAACCTGGTAGAGGGCGAGATACATCGTTTTATAAGGGACCGCCTTTTGAGAGGCAGTTCAGGCCAGTAAATAATGGGAGAACATTCAGGCCGCAACCTTGCCAACCAAATGTATGGCATTCGTTCCAGTATAATGCAGAAAAGGCGATACCCTTCAACGAGATGACTAGAACCCAACAAAAGCGTTTCCAACGAAATTATGGACGCATGATGAGGCAACAACAGGGAATGCCACGTCCTAAGGCGCCTAAACTACTTGAGGTAGCCAATGAAAATGTTCTAAAAGACAGTGAAGAGACTGATACAGAAGAATCAATGAAAAAGTTGCCAGAAACTTCTTCTGGGAGATCAAAGTTTGAGCGAGACAGAAGGGATGGAGAAGATCCAGATCAGCCCCTTACTATTCAATTCGGTACGTTACCTCCTGTCGTGGCTAATAACTATTTACTGGCCAATGAGTTCAAGAATAAAGAGCAAGAAGAAGAAGAAAGAGAGGATAACGAAGGAGAAGCATGCGTGCTGGAATATGAAGAAGGCCAGACTTCTAGAGAGGCCTACAATGGTGAGGAAGATGATGGTATGACAGATATTGAAGAGGAAATCGATCTGGAAGCAGAAAGAAGAAAAAGAGGAGTATCATACAATACTCTGTTGAAGCAACTACATCGAGAGGGAGTTCGTGAAGTAGACTTATTGGGAGAACCATCTGGGCGTTCTTTCGATTTTTACGTGCTGTACGGGATGCCCAAAAGGAAGAAGAGAGTGCCTCGCTCTGAAAAGTATGGATCACCTCCAAGAATAATGCCTTCTCTCACAGGTTGGGTAACTGAAGATGAAGCATTAGAAAACAGTAAAAAGGAAATTCAGGAGACAGAAGCTCAGTGCGATATGCTGCACGTTGACTTATCACAAAAGGATAACTCGACAGAGAACAAGCAGGAAGTAGAAATAGAGGCCGCCGAAAATGTTATTTTTAAGCGGTCAGTCATGAAATTGACTAAACACTTGAGACCATTGTGCGTTAAAGCTCTAGTTAACGGCATACCTGTGGCAAAAGTGCTTGTCAATAATGGAGCAGATATAAATACCATTCCATCTAGGATGATGAGGAAATTTGCAAAGACAGAATGGGATATGATTCCAACAGAAGTCATCATTACAAGTTTCAATGGAGGAGTAACTGCAGCTAATGGAGTTATGCCATTGGACATAACTATAGGGACAACTACTAGGACCACAGTCTTCTTTGCAATAGATGGTCCTACTAGTTACAATGTGTTACTAGGAAGAGATTGGATACACGGAAGTCGCTCTATACCCTCATCGCTCCATCAATGCCTGGTTTTTTGGAATAACAAGGGTGAAGTAGAGGTGGTGCAGGCCGATCATAGGCCTTTTGTCGCAGAAGCAAACTCAGTGGAAAGGTTCATGTACGAAGGAAACTATGGACCTGTCAGGGTAGTCCAAGATGGGAAAGAAACTCAGATTGTCGCGCAGAGTGAAGAGCCATTTTCAGTGGACGCACTCACTGAAATGTTCGGTCAGATGAGGCCAAATATAGTGGCCCTAAAAGAGTCAGTAATCGGCAAAAAAATAATTAAGGAGTCTTGAATGAGTTCTAAGCAACAAAAGCAAATGGCCGATATTCAGGCCTTCAAAGCCAAATTAATGGTTTTCAATAAAGAATGCAAGGACAAGACGAAAGAAGAGGTAGCCCTGAAAGCGTTGAAAGACAAATTAGCAGTATTCGAATTGGAACAAAGTATTGGCCGAGAAGTCAACAAGGTGGATTGTTTAGAAGAAGAAGTGCCTACAAGGGAACTGGACGATGAAATAATGCGGATCATCAAGCCTAGATACGCTCAAGCACAAGACCCTCTGATTAAAGTAAGTATTGGCAATGAAGGAGAAGATCGTCCAACATTCATCAGCCAGATGCTCGATCAAGAGATTAGTAATAAATTAATCGCTTTGTTAAAGGAGTATAAAGATTGTTTTGCTTGGGAATATGAACAAATGTCTGGTTTAGATAGAGACTTGGTGGAACATAGATTACCAACTAAGCCTAATTTTAAACCTCATAGGCAACCTCCCAGACGTTTTGCTCCTAATGTACTCCCTGAGATTAAGAAAGAGATAGAGTGATTATTAAAAGCAGGCTTTATTAGAACAGTCAGGTATGTCGAATGGTTGTCCAATATCGTGCCAGTACTAAAAAGGAATGGTAAACTAAGGGTGTGCATAGATTTTAGGAATTTAAACATAGCCACACCCAAAGATGAATATCCAATGCCAACGGTAGATTCTTTAGTAGACTCAACTGTTGGACACGTCATGTATTCTTTTATGGATGGGTATTCAGGATACAATCAAATTTATATAGCTGAGGAAGACATACACAAAACTGCCTTTAGATGCCCTGGGTCTCTAGGATGTTTTGAATGGGTAGACATGTCTTTCGGCCTGAAAAATGCAAGAGCAACTTATCAAAGGGCAATGAATTTATTTTTTCATGATATGATAGGCAAGTTTGTTGAAGTGTATGTAGATGATATAGTGGTGAAATCCATTAAAGAAGAGGACCATTTCGAACAGTTAAGATATTCATTTAAGCGAATGAAGCAATATAAGCTAAAGTTGAATCCTTTGAAATGTGCATTAGGTGTTAATGTAGGGAACTTTCTTGGTTTCTTGGAATATAAAAGAGGGATTGAACTTGATAAAAATAAAGCGAATGTCATTTTAGAGGCCAAACCACCTAGCAACAAAAAAGAATTGCAAAGGTTTCTAGGCCAAGCAAACTTTTTAAAACGCTTTATTTCTAACTGTGCAGGGCGAACTAAAGTCTTTTCGCCACTTTTAAAGCTGAAAAATCAGGACGAATTCATCTGAAAAGAAGAATATCAAAAGGCTTTTGAAAGTCTGAAAACATATTTATCAAGTCCACCAGTGTTGGTGTCACCAATCCAAGGACGGCCAATGAAAGTGTATGCATCGACTGAAAAAAAATCAATAGCTGGAATGGTCGTGCAAGAAGACCAATTTGGTGAAGAGATGGCGATTTACTACTTGAGTAGACGGTTAACAAAATGTGAATGTAATTACTCTGCTATCGAAAAATTATGTCTTCCATTGTATTTCACATGTACAAAATTAAGGGCTTATTTACGGCCCGTAACCGTTTATTTGATTTCTAGAGTAAATTTGATTAAGTATATGTTCTCTCGCCCTATTTTACACCAAAGGGTAGGCCTTTGGATGTTAGCTTTATCAGAATTCGAAATACAATACATACCCCCAAAAGGCAGTCAAAAATCAGGCTTTGGCAAATTTTCTAGCCGATCATCCATGCCTTGACATGCCTGAAGAAATTGAATTAGAAATCAATTCGTTCGAACTAAAACCTTGGGTGTTGTATTTCAATGGGTTAAAAACCTCTAAAGGTGCAGGAGTAGGAGTAGCATTGATAAATCTTTTAGGGATTTGCTACAAGTTCGCATTCACTTTGGATAGGATGTGCATCAATAATCAGGCCGAATATGAAGCCTTAATCGTAGGCCTGGAACTAATAATAGATATGGGGGTAAAGAATGTAATCATTAGAGGTGATTCTCAATTGGTAATTCACTAATTGATTGGTGATTTTAAATGCCAAAGTGATTCCATCATGAGTCAATATTAAATCGTCCAAGAGTTGTTAGAAGAGTTCGACCAAGTAGAACTTCAATGCGTTAATATGATATATAATGACAAGGCAAATGAGTTGGCCCAGATGGCCTCAAGGTATTCAAAGGTTTTAAATTGGAAGTCTACTTGTAAGCATGGAACCATATTGCCCGTGATCCAAAGAAGGGCGAGAATGATTGAAATTCATTACATACAAGATGGAGATACAATAGATTGGAGGGCAGAGATTAAGGAGTTCCTTAAAGAATCAAATAAAGGAGATAGTAGAAAAATGAAGTTGCGTTTACTAAACTATGCACTGATAGATGAAGAGTTGTTTAAGAAACGTTCTGATGGGATATTGCTAAAATGTGTAAGTTTGCAAGAAGTCAGGACGATCATGGCTGAAGTGCACGAAGGGATATGTGGAGCTCATCAAGCTGGCCAAATGATGAGATGGTTAATTATTAGGAGTAGATATTTTTTGCCAAAGATGGGAGAATCATGCGTTCAGTATGCAAAGAGTTGTTTAGCATGCCAAAAGCATGGTCCAATACAAAGGGCGCCAGCACGAGAGATGGCACCTATTATTAAATCTTGGCCGTTCAAGGGTTGGGCGATAGACCTGATAGGGAAGATTTATCCCCCATCGTCCAAGCAACATATTTTTGTTATAGTTACAACTAATTATTTCACTAAGTGGGTAGAGGCGGTACCTTTAAAGGAGATCACCCAAAAGAATGTCATAGAATTTATCCGTGATCACATCATTTATAGATTTGGAATTTCACAAACTTTGATGGTAGATCACGGAACATCTTTGAATGGGGATCAAGTGAATAAATTTTTGAGCGAGTTTGGGGTTAAATTAGTGAACTCCACATATTACGCTTAATCCAATGGACAAGCAGAATCTTCTAATAAGATTCTAAAAAATATCATAAGGAAAATGATAGATGAAAATGCCAAAAATTGGCACGAATGTCTGAACAAGGCCTTATGGGCTCATAGAACGTCGCCTCGGTCAAATATCAAAATTACTCATTTCCAACTTATTTATGGATAAGAGGCCGTTTTGCCTATGAAAATCAACGTGCAATTGATCAGAGTGTGTTTGCAACATAAGTTAAATGATGGTGAGTATATCGAATCACTAGTTCAAAACTTATTGGAGTTGGACGAATTAAAGTTGGACGTCCTAAATAGATTGCAAGTTCAAAAATGAAGAATGGCTAAATTTTATAATAAAAAAGTTATAGCCAAGTCGTTCATCCTGGGCGAATTGGTTTGGAAAACAATACTCCCTTTAGATAGCAAAGATTCAAAGTATGGCAAGTGGTCGCCCAATTGGGAAGGACCATATAAAGTAAATAATGTATTTCCTAATGAATCCTATCATTTGGAAGATTTAGACGGTACCAAGCACATGAGGTTCATTAATGGAAAATATTTAAAAAAATATGTTCCTTCCTTATGGGAAAGTAAACAAATAAAAGTGTAATCAAATTGCGTTGAACGATCGTAAAGTAAAAAGGGTCAGAGCGAAATACGTTCAAATAAATTCCTTTATTATCAAACGTTCATTACAAAGCTGCAAAATATAAGATACTAAATGCTCTATAAACTACAATTAAGAGCAAACTAATCTCCCGGTCGATCGCCGAGTAAGAGGGTGTATTGGCCTTGATCGCCATCCTGATTGTACTGCTGCAAAGGCAAGCAGAGAGGCCGAGAAGCACTCTCAGCAAGCAGAAAGGAAAATGGAAATGAAGATGAAAAGTGTGAAGTATACGTGCATTTATAAGGGGGTGAAGGTGAAGAGACAGAATATGAACAGCCACATTCGTGCCTAGTAAATGGAATTAAGTGGCCCAAAGTTTTAAAAAAAATAAAAATGGGGGGCAGAAATATCAAGAGAAAATGTGCAAAAATTTTAGCATAAAGCAGTTAAATGTTTGGGCGATTGACGATTAAAAGACAAACGTCAATAAATATACAAGAAACTAAAATAGTTATTCATTAACAATGATGGCTACTATTATGATCAAAATTAGCAATGGATATCAGCACAAGGTTACAAAGGGAAAGTCAATACGAAATTACAAAAAGAAAAAAGTTATTACAAAGGGAAAGTCAATATGAAATTACAAAAAGAAAAAAGTTAAGGCATTATATGTCTTAGTTACAATTCGCCACATACCAAACGAATTCTTTCCCTAAGTCTCCCCCAGTCCTCGCTCTGCCGAGAAGAAGTGATATTTAATTCAGCCACAACATCATCATCAACTTCCAGCTTCTTGTACTGCTCGACCAAAGACTTGGTTCGCTCAATTCCTTGGGAGCCATTACGCTTTTTAGCAGCCATTCTCGCCTTGCAGTCATCCATCTTGGCTTGAAGCTCCTTCATCTGTGCAGCCAAACTAGTCAGCAAAGAGTCTTCAATCATGACTTCGGAAGAGATTTCTTTCAATTCGTCCTCAACTTTGTTGATTTCCAAAAGCAAGGACTCTCTTTCAAATACAGCGCGAAGATATTGAGTACCTTTGGCCTTCAGTTCAACATTTTTGGCCAGCAAAGAGAGGACCTCGGAATGGACAACTTTCAACGTCGCTTTAAAATCAACAGAAAGATTGAGCGACAGAAGTGTCGGTGCTTGCTCCAATTTCGTATTCAAATGCTCAAGCTTATCCTTATGCTTGGCAGCACTAGCCTTACCAATGTCCATATCCATGAAGAACACATACTCAAATATTCACTGCTTGAGGAACTTCATATCTTCCTCTGAAGAAGCAGAAGGACGACTGGCTGAAACAGGGCGAGATGTCTTGACTTGCCCCCAAGAAGTGAAGAAGTTTTGGATGGAACGCACAATTTTATCAGCATCCCGCAAAGAAAGTTGCCAACATTGAAGGTTTCCACTACACTAAACAAAGTGAAAGTAAAGGTGAAGCAAAGATTACCTTATCAGCAATCTTGGAAGGTGGCATATCCCCAGCCAAATCTACCACCTGTGGCTCCACCATTCGTGAGAACTTTCCCTTGTCTAAGCAAGAAGACCTTGCCGCAACGGGCAGACTCATGGAAGCATCTGCAGAACTCAAAAAGCAACAAATCAAAAACCAATAGCACAAGCAAAGGTAAAGGTAAAGTATTAAAAAATGAATTACCTTCTGCTTCGACGTTTGGGGGGGGTCAACGCCCTGGGAAGAAGGTGGCTCATCCATTGGTTGCGATGAAGATTCTGGGACTGAAGATTTCTCTTTAAGCGTAGTCCCTTCATCAGCTGGTTTGGACGAAGCAGCCTCAGCAGAGGATGATGGAGCAGGAGCTGCCAACACCAAAGCCTTCAAAAGAGAGGCTGAACTTTTCTGAGAAATCCAAATAAACTATCAGCACATAAAAAAGTTTCAAGTATGGAAAGATATGGTTGTGAGTAAAACAATTTAATTACCTTCCTCCTAACAATGAGAGGAGTGCCATCATCATCATCAGCATTATCCTCCAAAATGGGAGATGCTGAGGCTAACCGTTTGCGGCTTGGGGCACTTTTAGCTGCAATGGGCTTGGCAGGAAGAGAAGTGGATGGACGAGCAGAATGTTTAGCACGAGCAGGGGAAGAGGGATTCCTAATGGACACAGGAATGACTAAAACAGGAGAGGTGGAAGAAATGTTTGGCTAGTCCAGTGAATGGAAAGCACGATTAACATCAGTCGCAAACAATCTGCGCTTCACTAAGGGCCAGAGTCGTTCAAAAAGGGGATGGATGGCACGACTAGGATTGAAGAGGGCTAATGAAAAGTTGCTCGTTAAAAGAATATTGCGAGCATCTATAACTTCTGTCTCTGCCTTATTAATGGTGTGGAAGCGGTCTATCAAATTTCTTGAATAGCAAGGAGGAACGAGCCAAGTTTGGCCAAAACCAAGTTGGCGAGCAAAAAATTGGGGAGCATATATTTCAACCCCAGCTTTGGCATTGGTCCCAGTCAAAATATCATGGAACAACTCCCTCCCGGTCAAAAACTGAATCCAAACGAACAGAGAGGTTTTCGCATTATCCAAAGTGGATGGAGGTTGCACATAATCTGGAGTCAAAAAGGGAGGAAAATGAAAGAAGGAAGGGATTGAATCCAAAGTATAAAAGAATGAAAAAATATCCCTTATGGACATATTTACAGGAGTCGGGGGATCAATGGCTAGCCCATAGCAGCTAGCAGAAGGACTGGAAAATGATAAAGCACCAAGCGGCGGGAAATAGACTCTCGACCACGTTTGAGTGAACCAAAGAGGCCCACTGCCAGTGGGAGATGCACCATTTTTCAATTGGGATTGAAGAGAAGTCATGCCTCTATAGAGGGCAGCTAAAAAGAAAGAACACAAATTTAGAGGCCTACCACATGTCAATTCGTGTACTATGGGTAAATAGCTCATAGAGGGTTTCATGCTTGACACACACAAAATGTATTTACAAAGCCAAATCTGAAAAAAGACCACACACTCAGCATGGGAAGGCTCAGCGCTTGAGTGGTTATGACAGATTTGCAGGGTTGAATAAGACTTTGTGAGTTTTTTATCAAATTTTGGGGCGACACCAGAAATCAAAATACCAGGGAAAATGGTATCGCCCAAAGGTGGCAGATTTACTAGGGCCCCAACATCCCTTAAGGTAATGAACATGGGACCAAAAGGGAAAACAAAAGTGTTATACTCAGAAGACGAAAAACTTATAGTGATTGGAAAAAGTGTTGGGTCAAAAATAGGGGGTTGAAGAGAGATTTCTAACAAATCAGAAATCCTAGCACTATCAAAAATTGCCTTAGTAGGACCATGGTCCACAAGGCGAGCATGTCATCTAAGGAAAACGACATCAGATTTAGGCCAAGTGCGAATACCTCTTTCGGGAAGCGGCCTCAGCGGCAAAGAGTTTAGAAACGGAGGGCCTTGAGTACAAGGGAACAGTTGACCGACCGCCGCTTGTTCGATAGTCTCGGTATTGTTGAATGAAGGACCTAAATAGAACTCATTGAGTTCGACATTGGCTGGTGCAAGGAAGTTCGGAGTTATATATGACCGAGTGAGGAGTTTCTGGAAGTCTTCGAAACTGAAGGAGTCATTAGACTGGGATTGTGAAGCAGCCATTAAAAGCGAAATAGAGTTTGTCGAAGTTTGCTTGAGAAACAAGAAGATGAACAGTAATATTGCGAGAGAGAAGCGAGAAACAATGAGGCGTGATTTAGTGGTGCAATGAAATGGCGTGTATTTGGGGGTTATAAGGGTTTGCAAATGTCGCACCTTTTCAAGCTATGGAGGAAAACAATGATTGAAATTCTTGGGAATTTCGAATGTTTCTAAGAAACACAAAGTGAATATGACAAAAATTAATAATTTGTATTAATTCTGCCATATTGTGGGGTAATTGTTGACACACAAAAAGTTCAGCCCAAATCGAATAGGCCAACTAATAAAGCCCAATTGGAGGATCCCCAAATCAGATGGCCCAAAGAACGGCCCAATTAGGCAATTCAAGATAAAGGCCCAAATAGGGAAGCCCATGAACACGGTAATACCATCGTCCAAGCTTGCAAGTCGCCCATGATTTGAACGAATAGATTGCCATGCAGTCGCCCAGAGCTGTGACTTTGTTTTCGCCCAAACCTTCGAGTCGTCTAGGATCTTAGCAAAAATAAGATATTATGGTTACCCAAAAGTGCGGTTAATGAAGCAGTTATTGAGTAGCCCTATCACGTTCCACGATTCAAGGAATTCAATTGAAGACGGTTGAACGACCAAAAGTAATGGTAGCAGTTAGAAAAGGCAGTTTCATGACAAGTTGGCCACCATGAAGAAAGTGGGCAGTTATAGAGCGATCAAACAGTTTTTAGACGGTTGATCACGAAGAGAGCATCCAGGGAGTATAAAAGGAAGAAAAGACATAGAGCAGAGGACCCCGAATCAAACACTCTCAAACACAGAAATATATAACTTTCAATTTTTTAGCTTAGATTTAAACACTTCTTTTCAGTAACTCGTGTGTTTGCGCCCCTTGGAGGCATTTTGTTTTATTTTTCAATTGTAAAGTCATCGTCAGTAAAAACGCCCATTTTTAGGACTTTGTCTCAAGAGGTTTGTCCCTTATACAATCGTCTGATCCCTTTTTAATTGTTTACGACTAACCCGCGCGAAACAACAGTACATATGGAACTAATTAAATCTTAGTTTTAATCAATTTGAATAGACCATAAAAATTTTAAATGATTAATCAAAATTGCATAGGTAGGACGGATTACCTGTACATGCCCACATTTGCAGTTGACGTTTCATTTTTAACAATTTAATTAATTAGGTTAACTATCATTACAAATTAGTGTTAAAACATTTTACATTTGTTTCATAAAGTGCTTTACCAACACTTGAAAATGACAGGTGGAAAAAAAAATGCAATAGAAAATTAAACCCAATAATGAATATTCTAAAGGCAATTTTGAAACATTATTTTGGACGATACTATGAAGAAGATATTATTTTTCTCTCTTTTTTAACACCATATATCAAAATAACCTCAATTATAATTTTAATGGATTTTAAAAGATTTTAAATCCTAATGAATTTTGTGGATTTGAATTAGATTTCCACATGTTCCACAAGAATCTCATTAAATACGATGAAATCTCAAAAAATTTGATTATATGTATTTTTAAATTTGAAATCCATTCAAATATTTTAAAATCCATCTATTAATGAATTTTAGAATAGTGATAATATAAAAAATGTGTTATTAAAAAGTAGGAAAAAAAAATTAAACTTACGTTCAAAATATTTTATTGCGCAAATGAATAATAAACATAAATTTGAGAACAAAGTTTTAATTTATGAATAATGCTATTTAACCTCAGGTTACAACTCCAATTTATATGAAGTTAATGCAGCATTAAATACTGAATTGTAATTTTAATGTGATTAAAAAGCATTACTTTTTTTTTTTTTTATTTAGTGAATATTAAACAGGGGCTTATAAAATTTTTATATAGAGGCAATTATGAATGAATCGATCGCTCATCGGAAGCTTCTGCAACGTGACTATGATGTAACGCGACATTAAATTTTCCAACAATATTAAAATGGATACAAGCTATGGGGCAACTGGCAATGTGGTTGGAACAACTAATTCAGACTTTGAAAGCTAGTCACATTTCACATGTTGCAATTATCTTTATTGACTCATTCAAATTTATACTTCGATTCTTCTTTTACGGTCTTCTGACGGCAGAATCAATTAGAAAATAAAAAAAAAAAAATTAAGTACACGACATTTCTTGCGGTGGCATGCTGTCTACAGTTAATAATCGAAAACACAAATAACACGAACATCAATAATTAAGATTAATATATTTTCACGTACCACCCAATTATCAATAATTGAAACTTGAACAACTTTTCCAGTGATTATAAAAGAATATTGCCTGTATTGGATTCTATTTATTTGGAATTTTATTTTTTAATCAAGAATTTGACGCGAGATCAACTCCATTATTTGTGATGTAAACAAATACTTAGCAGAGGAGGAAAACCAGTGGGCTCTTTATTCCTAACTTGACAAAAGCCACCTAATTCAAGAACAAGACACTATAAAAGGTGAAAAGGTTCAAGAATATGGAAGGTTGTCTTTGTCCTCACCTAGATATGCTTGAAAACTTATATATCTCCACCTTAAGAGTATGTTTGGTTATGCTTAAAAAATCAAACTTTTTTTAGCTTACTTGAGTAAATATGACAGTCAAAGTTAGTTTATTTCCCAACAAAACTTACTTTTATATAAAGCAAATCTTAACTTATTCTCGAATGCTGAAAAAGTAACTTTTAAGCCCAACTAAACATACTTGTCTTCTGGTCTAAGGTTGAGAATGACACCAAAATTGGATAACTATGGCGAAACATGCGAAGAGACGAGAGAATTCTCATTTATTTAAGGCAATAAGAAAGTATAGGTCACTTTCAGTGCTAAAATTGTGTAAAACATATATTTGTATTTGATTCTATCGGAACTGTCCAACAGTCTACTAACCCTCTATCAAGCAATGTAACAAGATAACAAACAAACAATGAAATTATAGTACTTATCGGCTATCACAAGAATCGGGGGGCTATGTCATTTTCAGAACTAAAATTTTATTCTACTTCAGCTTTGTATCGGACTAGTTTCAATTGGGATTGTCTAATAGTTGAGTAACTTCCTACCAAACAATGTAATTTATGAAAACTAACTATGGGCTCTCAAACGTGCTTGCTTGCAATACAGACTCCCTAGAGATGGCCAGACAGATAAACTTTCTAGTCAACTGTATCTCCATTTTCCCCTTCATCAACCTTATTTTAAAATATCAATGTAGCTTGTTCCAGTCGATCTCTACCTGGATTTTATAACATATTTAGCATAATTGTTGCCGAATACAATACTTAGTTAAGACACGTTAGTTAAGACACGATGATGAAAATCAAATATTGATGAAGAGATCTTAGGAGAATCAAAGAACGCCAACACGATCTATTCAATTTCCAATTTTAAAAGTTCGCCACAAAAATATCCACAATAAAGCCTAAACTCCAGTTGGAGAAAACAGATATCTGCTTTCAAAGTAAGCATTTTTCAAACAATGATCCAAAATGAAGACAGCAAGGCAGTATTGCATTAAATGGGGTATAAAGATATAGCATCATTGATCAACATAAACAATTAGGTAACGAGTTCCTTGAATTGAACTGAGTCAATAACAAACAACAAGCATTGCATTATCACAAAGATGTCAAAAAAGTTTCACATGATATTACACACAGTAAGAGACATAACAAGAGAATCGCAGAGCACCAGGCTTCAAAATCCACCACACAACCAATATCTTCAGCTCAGTTTCTCTTTCCCTCACCCTCTTTCCATTCCATTCTCATGCACCAATTGTAAGATATGATCACATAAAATACAGTCGAAAAACAGGAAAATATAACAAGAATGAACTAAACGTATGGAAAGATTTTACATAAATAAATATTAGTGAGGAGCGGAGTAATACCCGGCAGGGGGTAGTCCAACTCCATTTACCGGTGGCATTCCATAAGGCATGATGGGTTGTACGCCAGGAGCATAGTACCCACCAGCATTGATCTTGGCCAAAGTAGCTTGGCCATGCATGCCTTGTTGGGCATACTGTTGCCATATCACCTGCTCCTGCACTAGTAAGTGCTGCTTCTTTTCCATATCAGCCATTTGCACATATGAAGGAGGAGGAATGGTCATCGATGCAGCAAATGGATCTTGTCCAACAGTCTGAACTGTACCATCTGGAGCAGGAAGTGCCAACACAGGAGTTGTGCTCTTCCCTGGCCCCGGCAATGCCACACTACTGGCACTGCCACCACTCAATTGAGCAGTGCTCACATGTTGCCTAACCATTCCCTGATCATACATCCCATTCAACAACAAAGGATCGAGCCCACCACCCATTGCTGCCTTCTGCTTAGACAAATGACTCGCAGTCTCCACCAGGGCCAGTTCCCAATCAGCCTTACCGCTGTCAGCAGCTGGATTCTGCCAAGCAGAAACCACCTCCGGCTCCCCATTGGATGGGAATGCATCCCAGGAGCCAGTCCCATTGTTTGCCACTGGCCCTGCAAACAATGCCAAAGCCAGCTTATTTCCTTGATCATCTGCTGTTGTTCCCTCCTCCCTCAAATCCACCAAATCTCTAGTCTCCTGAACCACAGGCTTGGGAGGCTCCGGCTCAGGTGGTGGTGGTGGGGAATAATTCTCTGGAGGCGGCAACGCCTTAATCTCATTCATATCTGGTACCGGCTCCTCCTCCGCCACTGGTTGGCTCTCCACAATCCTCTCCGGACTCTTTGTAGCCTTAGCCCTATCCCTCACAAACTCTTCCAAAGTCTCCAACAACTTACTAGTAATTCTCTGCACTTCTGGGTACTCTGACGACCTCGCCACACCTATATCCTTGCACCAGCCATAAAAACCCGATAACTCATCAATCTGTTTTGCAGCACTAGCATAGGCATCAAAAGCCTTGACACAATCCTGGTACTCCATATCAAAAAACTTGTCCAAGAGCACAGCCAAAACCTCACATACATCAGCATAGAACTTAAAACTCTCCTTCACAATAGAATACAAAGTCACTAGAATCATTCTCTCATTCTTGGCCAATCCTGTAGGTCGACATGACAAAAACCGATCCAAAAGCCTCTGTAAATGACCCATCTTTCCAAAAATCCTTTCAGGCTTCATTTCCCTCAACGGAGTCACATCTTTCCCCACCTCTGTCGACTCCCTCACGTCCCCAGATGATCTTGATCTCCTCATCCCATACCCTGGCTCATCCCGAAACTCGTTATAATCATAATCATAGCCCCGATTTGAGCCGGGAGGCGATCTGTAATTAGATCTTTCGTCTCTAGACCCGAATTTCTCAATTTCACCGCCATTTCCACTCTGTTTCCGCTCAAATGCTATCAAGTCAAGCCTCTGATCCAAGTACAAAGCATAAGTCCTCACGAAAGCCGAGTGATCCCAAGAATTTGAATGAGCCTCATCACGGAAATCCGACAAATTCAACAACCTAGCACCCCTTCTTGTGGCATACATGATCTCCTGCTGAAAAATAGCATCTCCATCATTAAGCAAACGATGAACAAGCATCAAACACTTAAGGGCAACGATCCAATCCCGGGTTTTTCCAAGTCTTTTAGATATCAAAGACACACAAACATTCACATATCCACGAGAATACGATGTCAAGTGCAGAATCTCCCTGATGTATTTCTCAGATGCAGGATCATCGTCGTGGCTCGTGGCCTTGACTATGGCAACTTCGAGCTCCGGCGCCATGTTGCTAGCCACCTTGGCAATCCCGATGCTCGTCTGGTCCTTCACCGCCCCGATCGCCTTCCGAATTGTGCTCGGAGCCATATCTTCAGCTTATTATCACCTTCATATGCAAAAATTCGAAAAACCTAGTTAGCAGAAAACCTCATATAACTAGTAAAATGAGAACCCATAATTTTTTTTTTAGCTCAGCTTCATTTTAATATACAAAAATTTCAGCATCGCAGCTGAAAAACACATAACTTCAAAAATGAGAACACATCAAAAAAGTTTCTTGATTTATACCTTCTGTAGTCAAAGTAACCAAGATCTGCTTCGAATAAAAGAAAATTTATAACGGATCTGTGTAAAAATACACAACTGAGAATGCTTAAAAGCGCGATCTGAAATTAATTGAGCTGATTATTTTGGTACGTGAGAGAGATTATTAGGTGGGCTGGGGGCTAGAGCGTAATGGAGGCCCTTTTTTTCTCGCTATATTTGCTGCAACACCGGGGCGGGGAGAGAGGGAGAGAGAGAGAGAGATAGGGAGAGAGAGACGGAAAAGGTAAATGGGAATAAAGAGCGAACACAGAGGTGGATTTAAATGGAGAATTGGGTTCCGG